>NW_004797415.1:1119164-1122123 GCF_000002075.1 Aplysia californica
CACACACACACACACACACACACACACACACACACACGATGTGGTTAAAAGTTATAAATGTTCTCAAAGGAATCATGATTCTGGTAAATGCCTTTTCTCCCGCTCGGAGTCTTCCTGTCTGGGGTTTTTTTCCCACATAGCTTGGTTGTTTTCTAAGGACTGGAGCTTTAATTCTTTTGCATGTTGGCGTGCAGACACGTAGGTATGTAGACATTTGCATAGGCAGATAAGCAGACAGAAAGACAGACAGACAGACAGACAAATAGGTAGGTAGGCACACATATTTTTAACAATCTAAAGTATATTCTGTGAGAATGAGAACTTATTTTGGCCAATGGACGTATAAACAATACCTTAAAGTATGTTGAAAGGACTGTGGAAGAACGAAGGAAAGAACGTAGAAAAATGGTTAGCGGGTGAGTTTTTTAAAAATTTCTTTTATTTGTTGTTGTTGTTGGAGGGGGTACAGATCTTGAAAGGAGAAAAGGAGAAAAGGAGAAAAGAGATGAAAACGGCTGAAAGAGGCAATAGAAAGCTAGCACGCCCACATGTGTATGTAAGTGTGTGTGTTTGTGTGTGTGTGTGTTGGGTGTGTGTGTGTGTGTTTGTGTGTGTGTTTGTGTGTGTGTGTGTGTGTGTGTGTGTGTGTGTGTGTGTGTGTGTGTGTGTGTGCATGTATATATTAATGTTTAAAGGGGCATAGTAGATTTTCAAACAGCAGGGCCTGTCTCCTGACTTCTACCAAATAAAATATTGCAGAAAATATAGGTCTATCTTTCCTCTCCTTTCATTTTCTCAGTCTCGATTGTTCAAACCAAAGAAACATCACAGTCTCACGGAGGCTCACACTTCCTGCTGCCGTGAGGTTCTACACAACGATTATCACACGGGGACTACTTAATTTGACTTTTGGCTGAACTCTGTAGGACAAAAAGGAAAAATAACAAAATGAAAATACGAAAAAGGAAGGAAAACAGAGGAGAGACGAAGATAAGAGCTGAAAATATAAAAACCCATAAAACGAATCATAAAAAGATAATGTAGTTTATGGAAACGCTTTTATGAGAAGGGAAAATATTTTCTCAACTTTCAAAGGTGGAGGGAGACGCAGCGAGCGTAAAGCCGTCGTCTATATCATTAGCAGTTGATCTTTCCTCTTTTGAGCGGGGGAAATGAGGGGTGAACGAGAGCACAAAAAGGGAGGCAAACTAGCCCTGGAAGAAGGGGACTCAGTTGTCTTCCCTTGATACCTCTCCAGCTCGGTAAGTTCTATGATATCAGCTGACGCCCGCCGGGAGAAAGGAGGAGGAGAAGAGGAAGAAAGGAGGAGAAGAGGAAGAGGGAAATGTGGAGGAGGGAGACGGACAAAGGCTACAGTAAAACTGCAATTTTGTGAACCATTTTTTAAACGGAAAGTGGTGCAGCAGTCAAGCAGTTCGCTGTTGCACTCAGGAGACCCGAGTTCGATGTGGGTTTAAAAACACAGATATAATTAATATTATGTTCTTTAAAAAACAACGGGTCTTTTAGCTAAGTGTTTGTACATGATTGTGTGATGTTTTGAGCCATAATTGACACACTTTAGGTTATGCAGGAGGTGTGATGTCTTGACCTGGCTTGTCAGGACCAACCCTGGTTGAGTGAGTGAGTGAGTGAGTGAGTGAGTGAGTGAGTGAGTGAGTGAGTGAGTGAGTGCGTGGGTGGGTGGGTGAGTGAGTGAGTGCGTGGGTGGGTGGGATACAGGATTTTAGCTGACAGACAGACTGTCCCCGTGGTTTTATGCACCCCGCTTAATTTTGCAAAATCTTATCATTTTTGTGCATAATTTCTGATTATTTGCTTTTATCATACTTTGTTAAAATTAACAGAATCGCATAATTTCACATTTTTGGGCTCAATTTGCATAATTTCATAATTTTTCCTGCACAAAACGACGGGGACAGGAAAGAGATACTCGATTTCCCTTCTTTTCATCTCTCTGATCTAGCAGCCAACAACTGAGTTCAAGCCCTTCGACCAGGGATGCTAGATGATTCATTTCTCCTCTTGGGAATCGAACTCCAGTCTTCTTGTCAAAGAAAAACAACGCGGCAAAGACTGCAACCCTTCCACCACAGACACGGACCCGAGCCGGGTGAGTAAAAGACAAGGAGCTTAAAACAAACTGTAATCTCCTTGGTAAAAGAGCAGGAAGAATGAAGGAACAAGTGTCAGAGAAGACATTGACGTGTGCATTGACGTGTAAACCTAGACTTGGCACTATCATGGTCGTCGCTCTCTGCTCTCTAAAAAAATAGCTTCTCTGCGAAACGAGCTCCGTATGGGTCGTGCCCTTACGTCAAAACGGAGGATAAAAAACATGTCTTGTTACTGAAGAGAGAATGCGACACCCTCCCTTCCCCCTTTTGCCCTTCATTTGGCTCAAATGGTGGGTTCCATAATGAGAGTAGACCGGAGATGCGTCAAAGTGAACGATCTAGGATATTTCTATAAACGTCTATTATGTATTCCCTTTTGTTCTTGGGAGTTGAGTCCATTTTCTACAAAATCAGTCTACTCGTTGACATGTTGTTTTTCAATAAATAGCGTCTCACTCTAATACACGAGACAGCTGGAACTTTTAAAGAGTTTTTTTTTACAGATAGCCAAGCAATTTTCGCGGCACGCAATCGAGCTTCCTCTAACGGCCACCTTTTCAAGACAATCACCTGTACAAACGACCACCGGTATAAGACAATCACCTGTACAAACGGCCACCGGTATAAGACAATCACCTGTACAAACGACCAATTTCCCACTTCGTTCCTTGTATTTTATTCTTATATCATGAAGACCTTGTCCAAGACATCCACCTTTCTAAGACAACAGCTTTTCTCTTCTACAAAAAAATGGGGGACTGTCTTGTACAGTTTCGAGAGAACTTCTGATTTAAGAATGCTGACCCCCGCGACCTTTTCCA
>NW_004797415.1:1123453-1124592 GCF_000002075.1 Aplysia californica
GAAGAAGAAGAAGAAGAAGAAGAAGAAGAAGAAGAAGAAGAAGAAGAAGAAGAGGAAGAAGAAAATTAATAATAATAACTGGGATTGATATACTCGTAGTGCTTAATCCAGGCTCTAAGCCCAGTACAATGCAAAATTGTCACTGAACTGACAAATCAGAAGTCGGAAAATGCACACTTAAGACTATTTAACAACAGCAACAACAACAACAACAACAACAACAACAACAACAACAACAACAACAACAACAACAACAACAACAACAAACATACACATACGCAACTCCCAGACCTGTATGTATGCAAAAACTACTGGCAGAGGATGGCGTTGAACAAATAAGTCTTTTGAATTTTCTTCAATTCCCCCTTTTATGATAGGGAACCTATTTCTTTTTTGGGAGGCATGCCAAATTTCAGAGACATGGTAACTAAAATATCGTCCACCCAAAGTACAAGACAGTGCAGTGGACACTCTCATGATTCTTATCCGGAGATCTCAAATGTCTCTACGGTATGTGTGACTCAATAATAAAGTCTCTAAGATATTGCGGTACATGTTGTTGTTCATGTACTTATGACCTAAAAAGTGTAACAATTCCACTAAAGACTCCAGTCAGAGGGATTCTGACACTTGCCGCGAAGGGAAAGAAGGCCTGTAGTGTGGCAGAACCACGCGGTCACTATAGAAGGACGGTATCAGTCACACAGTCACTACAGAAAGTATCAGTGGTCAGTGCTTGGCCCACATGGTCACTACAGAAGTAGAAGGTATCAGTGGTCAATGTCTGTTCCAGCTGACGCACGCCCGAGGTGTCCATTTCCCTCCTACGTCACTGGCACGCGCACATCTGTGGTAAGCACGTGCGTGGTGTGAGTAGAGTTTGAGCAGTGTGGTGTGAAGGGTTCCCGTGGGGCTCAGGGACACACACAGTCACACACGGTCACTCACGCGGGATGTGTCACGTGGGACACGAGATGACAGGCTCCGGACAATGCTGGACAGTGGTCATTGTCTGCCGGCGTGATAATGTTGACTGTGGGCGCTGACAAATATGTTCAAATTAGTGGATCGAATATGATTATGGCAAATTCAGACTCCCCTACCTCTCCCCCCACCCACAGATAGACAGACAGACAGAC
>NW_004797415.1:1124692-1131241 GCF_000002075.1 Aplysia californica
AATAAAAAAATCAAGAATCATTAATATTTAAAATATGTTTTGAGAATGTCAGAGGCAAGATCACCTTGTCTGACATGGTACCGAATACCAAATGGAAAAAGAAGAAGAGGTAGACCAAGTGACAGTTATAGGAGTCTGATCAAGGATATGGCATTAATTACTATTTTGAAATTCATAGAAAAAAAAACAGGAATAAAATCCGGCCCGAGCTTAAATTGTTTAAAGCATTACTGTAAACATTTAACTTAGGGAGGGCATTTTTTAAAAACTGATGATTCCACTGTATCGATCTGCTCTTGAAATGTGTTTAAAAATCATGTAGATAAATACACATTACATTTGTACATGAATACATAAGTTAATACATAAATATATGGCAAATACACAATATCACAAGCTTAGACAAATGTGATGTTTATAAACTGGACACCACCCGTCGCTGTTTTTCTACATATACCGCGTCATACAATGGGGCAGCTGTCGTTGCCAAGTTATAGCTGCTTTCTGTATCAAATGTTTGCTGTTGTTGTTGTTTGTTGTTGTTGTTGTTGTTGCTGTTGTTGTTGTTGTTTGTTAGTTTGGGTTTTATTGCTTTGTAATTGTTTAAGCGAATGTTAAGAGCGTGTGTGCAGTGGAAAATGTCCTGATATAATTGTTATACATAAACCACTTGATGCAGAAAGTAGCTTTATCATAATATACATAATATAATGATCTTATATATTATACATGAACCAATTGATGCAGAAAGTAGTTACATCATAATATACATATAATGTTCTTAGATATTATACATAAACCACTTGAAGCAGAAAGTAGCCACATCATAATATACATATAATGTTCAAACACTTTTCTGCTATCTGGTTAAGTTTTCTTTTCCGTAGTCGAAATGAAAACGGTGTTTAAAGGACAGTTTGAATCATATCTCGTCATGAAAAGCTGCTTACATTATACTTCTTCTACGGGAAGTTGTAGGAGTCATAATTGATGAAGCGTCTGTTCTTTCTATGACATTGAGACTTAAAGCTAGTGACAGAATGGACATAGGTAATTATTCTGACATATTTGTGGGTTGTGCTGACAAAATGAGATGCTTCTTGCAATCCACAAATGGAGATATAGGCCAACAATCGACACTTGGGTCAAATTTGCAGATTTTCTATTGATGCCATATTCTTTAAGTATAACGTTCCTTTTTACTATTTCATACGTATAAATTGAAAAATGTCACCTATAATAAGCGTGATGTGTCTATTTCCATTAGGCTTGAATCTGAGAAGTAACTCATTTTGTCCGCGCACTTCACATGTCATAACATATCATTCTGGACTACTGAAAGTCATGGCACTTTGTAAAAACAAACGCATTGAAATCGTGCGTAAACACTCTGTTGTTGTTGTCTGGGGAAATGGGCACGTGATGGATGAGGTAATCACCCCCTCCCACTCCACTCTTTCCTTTCTTAAGATGAATAAATGACGGGGAAGGAAAGGTCTACATTTTAAAATGGAACGAATAACAACAATTCCAACTGGAGAAATCGGCAGGGACAAATCAACAGAGATTGCCAACAAAACGTCCCCAACCATGGAAAGGTACAGCTCTAGAGGGAAACACTGGAGACTTGGGGAGATAACAGAGACAGAGACACACGTACTTTTTTACTTTATCCGCCGCTTAGACCCTTTTGGGTGTCGCGGGAAGAAAGAGACGTCTCTCTGTCGCCAGCCGGAGAGCTTGGGTCAGGGGGATGCCGTGGGTGGTTAATGTTTCCCTGACTCCATCTATCCAGGTCTTTCTCGGTCGCCCTCTAGCCTTGTTGCCATCGATTGGATGAAGGCACGTTGTGCTGGATGGTGTGTTGGTAATCGTAGGAGATGTCCGAACCATTTGATTCTTTGGTGTTGGATGTGATGCTTGACATCATTAGTGCCCACCATTTCTCTAATTACTGTGTTTCTAATCTTGTCTCTCCCGGTCTTGTTTACTGCTTTTCTAAGACATCTCATTTCACAAGAGACACATGTACTGCTCTCACACATGAGCTGCCTTCAGGAAATAACAAAGTGAGATCAAATGAGACTTACTTCTAATTGCAAATTTTGAAGCGACATACTATTTTTTAAATTGTAAAACAATAAGATCTTTTAACTTTGGAGTTTTAAATGATCAGCATGGCATAGTCCCGTGTGGATTTTTAAAAAGAGTTTAATAACATAGACAAGAAATCATAAAAAGCACCGAAACAGACTATATTATTTTTATGTTGAAATAAAATGGCACACATTTGGGAAAACTGGATTATACTGATGACCTAATTTGTCTACTGGACACCACGTGCATATAATTCAAATAAAAACGATGAAATGTCAAGATCTGCGAAAAACAACAGTTGGACCTGAAAAACGTTTTCCAAAAACAGAAGTGGTTGCCATTGTCTTCAGAAACTTCTCCCATCAAACTTTATAACAAACCTTTGGCAGAAAGTAATAAACTATGTAAGTATCATGACAGCATTATCTCCAAAACCTCCAGTTACATTGTCGATATTCATCAAAGACTAAGCAATCAATGGCATAGCTTAATTCTGTTTTAATTTTAAATCATTAGGGAATCGGAGATAATCTCAATGAAAGCTAAAATAAAATGTAATATTTAATAAAAGGTTATAGCAGTACGAATGTTAAGTTTAGATATATGAAAAACAAAGCATTTGAACAATAGTTCTAAAACTTTTGACAAATGTCTCATATGAATTTTGTTCCTAAAATAGAACTTTTTTATCACAAATAATGGAATAGCTGGGATTGAGGAAAATAAGACAACCAAAAAAAAAAAAAAGAAGAAGCTTCTTTGGGCATGCTTTTAAAATGCTAGATACAAAATCGGTATATCGGACATAGTACTGGAGACCAACTTGGAAAAATACAAAGAGGTAGACCGCCTGTGAGCTATAAGAGTCCGCCCAGAGCTGAGACGATCACGGCGAGGTGTGACAAGGGGCTCGTCAATTTTGGGACATATTGAGTTATTGGTATCATCTGAAAGCTTCTCCATCTGCCGTGCTTTCGATGTCGAAAATAGCCATTTATCTTTTGTATAAATCAAGTTATTTGCGATTGAAGGAGGTGGGAGTCGTCTGGTTTCAGAAGTAAAATTAGCGTGAAAATGGCCGCGTTAGTTTGAGGGTCCGTGGGAACTGAAAATGAACATCTTGTATGTCTTTCAAACACGGTTTTCATGAAAAATCCACTCAGAAATGTGTTCTTTCATAGGGCTGAAAGGTGTTGAGTCAAAACAAACCCCACAAATTCTATAAACATTCCAAAACCCAGTGGAAAATTCCAGTTTCTTCGCTATGATTATTTAGATGAGCGCCTGATTATTTAGATGAGCGCCTGATTATTTAGATGAGCGCCTGATTATTTAGATGAGCGCCTGATTATTTAGATGAGCGCCTGTTTATTTAGATGAGCGCCTGATTATTTAGATGAGCGCCTGATTATTTAGATGAGCGCCTGGTTATTTAGATGAGCGCCTGACTTTACTAGGCGGCATGAAATACGTGTCAAAGTTTGAACAAGTCGCAACACAACATATGACTGCCATTGAAGTACAACATTCGCTCTGCTCAACACCTAGTTTTTAGAAATTTGACGTCAGAGATTTTGAATTTGACGTCAAGCTTTTTAAAAAATGCAATTCTTTGAATACCTTGACAAAGACTCCTAATAATGTTACTTTTTTGGAAGGGCAGACACACTATTTGGTCCCTTTTAGGCACAAGGGGGCCATCCCAAAAAATGCTCTTTTGAGAAAATCTTAGGTAAATTTTTTGCCCCTTGTTCAGTTTCTTTAAAAGACAAGGAAAGTTTTCTCTACAACCAAACAAATATACACACCAAAGAAACCAAACTTCTCCTATAGGTAGGGCAATGCCCACTTTTGGTGTAGGTCAAGATTTCTGGAAACTCCCGAAATCTGAGTTAGCCCACTTGTCCTCCAAAGCGACCATTTCATTCCTGGCCTCATGGTCGTAACAACTCCACACAGCCAACGACGTCAGAGAGAACCATGTAGTTCTGACGTCATGAGATAGCAGCTGTGTCTACTGTTCTCTGCCTTGTGTGCCTTGTGTAATTGACGTCACACGGAGAGAGGGAGAGAGAGAGAGAGAGAGAGGGGGGGAGAGAGAGAGGGAGAGAGAGAGAGGGGGGAGGGAGAGAGAGAGGGTGGAGAAAGAATATGTGAGAGAGAGTAACTGAGAGAGAGAGGGTATATCGTAATTAAATAGAGAGAGAAAGAGAGAGAGAGCGTAATTAAACAGAGACAGGGAGAGAGAGAGAGAGAGAGAGAGAGAGAGAGAGAGAGAGAGAGAGAGAGAGAGAGAGAGAGAGGGAGAGAGAGAGAAAGAGAGACAGAGACAGAGAGAGAGACAGAGACAGAGAGAGACAAAGAAAGAGAGAGAGACAGAGACATAGAGACAAACAGAGAGAGAGAGAGAGAGAGAGAGAGAGAGAGAGAGAGAGAGAGAGAGAGAGAGAGAGAGAGAAAGAGAAGAAGAAGAAGAAGAAGAAGAAGAAGAGGGAGAAAGAACACATTCAGTAAATACAGCATCGTCTGAGACTGCTTCACGAGTCTGCCTACGAAATGCTACATGTTTTCGAGGGGCAGATGTTCCCAGACAATTTCTGCTCAACGTCGTCCTGAATGACCATCCTGGAGGTGGGAGGTTTCGCGTCCTCTTTCCCAGGACTGCTTGGAGTTTTGAAACCGATGCCGAAAATATCTTCGTGGTATCGTCCGGAGCTCTGAGGAACAGAACAACACGTGTTCATCTTCATTGTTACAAGGTACAGCAACACGTTTTTGGTTGTATTTGTTTTATACTTGTATGGGTTGCGGGTTGTTATAATATCACAACTGAAAGAGCTGCGGAGCTGGCCTATCATAGAAAACTGCATCTCCCCTAGATGCTTATAACAATAATAATAATAATAATAAATAGCATTTGTATAGCGCATATCCCCGCTCAACAGCAGGCTCTATGCGCTTTACTCTATATTATTACCCCAGCAGACCATAGAACACTCCGAAACATTCTCAGCTTCCCGGGAAGCATACAGTGCAAGCTGCGGATTTCACGCACTCAAACACTATCAAACTGACAAGATCTTTCGCTGTCTATAGCTGGGTACCCATTTCCGCCTGGGTGAATTGAGGAAAATTTGTGCAAAGTGCCTTTCCCAAGGACACAACGTCGGGCCCCTGACGGGATTCGAACCCACGACCTTACGGTTGCGAGTCCGAGAGCCTAACCACTAGACCACCGACACAACAGAGGATGGAAAAAGAAAAGGAAAAGTGATAAGTGAGTGGGATGTTGTTAAGTTTTTATTTGGTATATTTGAGACATGTTATGGTGTGTTAGCGTATAACAATAATTATGTTTGCACATAGTTTCCGTCAAAGCCGTTGTTGTATTGTCTTTGACAAGATAATATTATTATGCAATATTATAGAAATATGACTCGTCATATCAGAGCAGGTATAGTTCACGTGTGACACCACAAACAAACTGTGACGTTATTGTTAAAGGTGAGATTTCTGGATAATTTCTCATCTGCAAAGTGTCAGAGCCAGTCAGAAGGACAGCCTTAAGACTCTCTAAGCCCTGAGTTTTTTTTCACCGTTTCCTGGAGTTTTTTTCTACAATCACCTAAACCTATAGTGCGGTTAAACATTCGTGGCGCAACTTATCCCCAAATATCTCTTTAACGGGTGAATCAATGGCATCCACACTTTGCATAGCAGTCTGTATCAATTTGTCTTAACTAAATCATATTTTTCTAGAACAATTGGGCCTAGATTTTTAAAAAAATTTTCATAAATTTATATAAAATACTTGAAATCTCTGTCACGCGTAAAATGGTATTGTTCACAGCACTTCCAGCTTCTCACACACATTTTGATTACACATATGGCCTACGTCACAGCTCATCAATGACAATTTTCCTTGCAAAACCTGTTACAAGAAATTACTGTTATAGTGAACACATTTTGCATTAATGGCTGTCAAAACATGCTTTTAATAAGCATAATGTCCCGATTAGAAAAACCTGATGGACTTGCTATTAAAAGCAATATTGCCTCAGTTGTAAACATTTAAGAATCTGTAGAAACTATGGACTGAATTTTTATCAGTATTTATTAAGGAATTTTCTAGAATACAGCTTGCAGGTGTTTACAAAGATGCTGATCTATTAAGACAAATGTATACAAGCCACTGTGCAAAAACTGGAGAACCTATGTGCGATAGTTGAGGAGATATTTGACAATAAGCTGCACCACGAACTTTTGACCGCACCATAGTGCACCATGTCTCATTCTAATCCCCAAACTTGCCTCCGAATTCTACATAGCGGGAACAAAGGCTTGGTCATTACTAACAAAAATTGGAAATAGTTCCGAAAACCAAGCAAAAACTAGCATTAAATAAAACAAAACGAATTGGAGTAAAGCAGTCTGTTGCCTGACCACTATGTG
>NW_004797415.1:1131341-1135479 GCF_000002075.1 Aplysia californica
TTAATGTACGGGGGTGAGGGTTTGGAGCAGGATGTGAAGGATTTATTTGTTCGGGGGGTAAGGATTATATAAGGTATGTTATAATAGGCCACAATACAGTGTGAGTAAAAGTCCGAGGACAAATGAAGCACTTCGAATTACAAGTAGATCTAGTAGCAGTCAAGTTTTTTTAGTTAGCTAGTTTTAGTACGAATTGTTCGGCACTTGGAACACAATTTGTCTATAACATAAGCGCCGATCACTAGGTGATGCTTGAAAGTAACTTACAAAGAACAGAAGGAGGATGAAAGATGTTTTTGTTTGTTTTAGTAAGGTTTCACGGCACTCGCAACTGCATAAGGTCATATGAGCGCCAAGGGGTGGATGTCAACAGAGAAGTCCAAACGGAGAATCAGGCTTACTCTTCTCACCTCTCTAGCTTCAACAGCACAAAGTCTGATTCGACTATCAAGGCACCCCGGAATAGCAGTTAACGAGAGAGTGACAAACATACAAAAGAAGTAGAGGCAAAAATGACGATAGTAAGGATGAGAGAAGAAAAATCAGCAGTTAGCCCTATGTTGTTCCGGCACAGTATGAGCATGACACTGATAAATCAGGCCATTTACAGCTCTACTGAGCATAAAAACATGTTAATACCCAATCCCCCCTTTTGGAATGACCTAAAAACAACTTCAGTCAGTAGCACTACTTGGGGGGGAGGGGGAACAGATGTTTGACAGGAAAGTAAGACCAGTAACTACAATATGTCAACAATTTTGTGAAGCTTCATCTCGAGAGTTCGGTAAAAACATCGAAGAGTACAATGTAACTAATATAGTTTTTTTCCAGAACAAAGCACCCGCCAACCACCCACACGATAATTTCAGAAGACAGCTGAGAGTTCTTCTTGGACAAACACAGAGCCGCTGGGAAATTAATGGCGGGAGCTTAGTTCTGCATCTCACTCCAGTGTCAATCCCACGCGCCGACCAGGGGACAAGCACGTGCACACAGCGCTGTGAACAGTGAGCACGAAGACAAGCACGTGCACACAGCGCTGTGAACAGTGAGCACGAAGACACACGCTCGCTCACTGGGTGGTTGGCGGGTGCTCGGGTGTGGTTTGCTCCTTCTTTCCTATTCGACATTTATCGTACTTGTCTCTCACCCCTCCTCTCCCTCATTTCCCCTCTTTTTCTTTAAACGTTTGTTACGAACTTTCTAGTAACAAATTATGAAAGTCGTTAAAACTTTAAAAGTTATTTAAAAGGTTAATTTAATTTAAGAATTTTCCCCCTCAAATTTTTAGCTTTTTAACATTTATTTAGTTAGAAATATTGACCAAAATCAGACCGTGCAGTGAACTATTGCAAATAAAAGCAACTTGTTTCGCGCGCTCATATGACCTTATGCAGTTGCGAGCGCCGTAAAACTTTTACTAAAACTAAAAACTCTAATCTTCGTCACTTCGGTGACTTACTTGTGTTAGCAGGGCCGTAAAACTCTCACCAGAACAAAAACCAATCAATGGCTCTCGTACAAACCGTCACAGGAGGCATCAGCTGACATAGCCCTGGACACATGATTGGACACTGGTCACCCAAGCCAAAGCCAAACCGTTCTATGTGTGCGAGGCTGGAAAATCCATAGTGACAAAATGAAGTTTGTTTGCGCTCTGTCGTTCCGTCATAGACCTACGCCCTGGAGACCTCAAGACAGATTTTATGAAAATATACAATGTAGGTGTTTTTTTAATACCCCCACCACCCAACCAACACAATTTAGATATAATTTAGGACGCAAGCTTCCAATACTGCCTGTCAGGACCAATCCGGGCTGAGATGGACGCCGCATCCCAGCAGAAAGATCGAGATACTCGATAAAAATTCTCCCCACTCAGGAATCGAACTCGGGTCTCCTGAGTGAAGCACGAAGTGTCTAACTGCTACACCACAGACGCAGGTTTAGAAATCGTATCCAGATATAAAAAAGTAACGATAAATCAACATTTAATTTTTTTAGAGAGCCTTACCTCGAGCATCCTTTCATGAGAGATTATTCTACAAAATCATAATGAGAGATAACGAGATTCGTACTATGCAAACACATCAAAGAGTATGTGACTAATTGCATCAAACTAGGGCCAGTCCAACATGGGAACATTATTAATGCGATTGGAGAGTGTCACTGGTTGATCCTACTTCTTTACTTTCCATCTGTTGTTTCTGTCTGTCCGTCTGTGTGGATGGTTGGAGGGGATCACTGGTAGGTCATACTTCTCCACTGTCCATCTGTTGTTTCTGTCGGTCTGTCTTGTTTTCCCCCCCAGCAATACATGACCGTTATTGTGTCGATGTCTGGGTCATCAAACAATCAATTTGGGCCAGATTTCTTTGTGCTGATTTCCAGACTTACTATACATGTATTTATGAGTACAGATAGATCCTTTTGACACTGGATCCCCGCCTAGAACCGAGACAAGTAAACACGTCGTGTCTCCCCAAAAGCCAAAAGGCGCTAAGTGTACCACATCGATAGTGTAGATGTCACCTTTTGGCCTTGTGAGCAGACCACGACAACAGTCAGCTATGTCCAGCAGGCCGGCGACATGACGGAATAATTGATCCACGACTGACCAGCACGTGTGGTCATCAGCGTGAGTGAGACAGGGTCACGTGACAGATGACGGCAGACGACACGCCATGCGCATGCGTGTGGTTCTGACGGTCGAGTTACAAAAACAATCAGATTCCAACTGGATCGATGCAGGACGAGTGCAAAATACCGTCGTGCCACCATCCTTAAATCATCAACAAAAACAACAAAACCCCAACAAATCCACCGACCCAGTCAAAAATGAAACTTAAAAAACCCCCAACAACCTCAAAACAACAACAACAACAACAACAACAACAAAAAACAACAACAAAAAACAACACTAGATCTAGTAATGAAGAAATATGAAATGTCGTAACACAACTTTGATCAAGGAGATGAAGCCATTAATTTCACTTCCTTTACGGAACATCTCTAAAGTGATTTTAAAAACATGAAACAGATAATGGTTTGGAAACAAAAAGAACGTCCTAGATAGAAGCCAGAACGTCCACTCGTTCATTGGTGCTGGGGAAACCTTTAGCCGTCACCGAGATGTGCCATTTGTCGCTCATCCTCTACATTGAACGTTTGTGAGGTTTGCTGATAAAACGAGATACTTCACTGATTTCAAACTTTTGGAAATTGATACATCAACTTGGTAGGTGAAGTTTGTACAATTTGTGAGCATGGCATTGTAAAAGACACAGTAAACTTGAACAAAATGGCATCAAATGAAAATCTAGAAATCTGACAGCAGTGTGGATTTTCAGCCGATATTTCCTTTCTTGGATCGTGAGAAGTAAATCATTTTGTCAGCACATCTCACATTTAATCCTTACCAGGACGGAGTGGTGTCGCAGTTAGGTGCCTCGCCGTCGCACGCACAAGACTTGAGTTCGATTCTTGAGAAGGGAGAACTTTTTATTGAGCATCTCCGTCTGTATGGTGGGATATTGTATCCTTCTCAGACAGGGTTAGTTCTGACAGACAGGGTCGCTGCCGCCCACCCCCTAAGCGATGTAAATTGTGTTGATGTGGGCATAAAACGTATGAAAAATAGATAGAGTCGCAAACAGTGAAATAACTCCCGACCAAGATTGCCGAACTGAAGTTTCGAGCCATATCACTAGGCGTGTTTGGATATAATTATAATCTCCAAAGACGAAGGGTGCTAAATTTCCTCAAAATTTCAGAATACGAACAAAACCAGCGTCCTCCATAAAGGTGAAATCATACTTAAAAGTTCTTTTCCCACAAGAATATGCTATGCAATCACACGTATTGGAAAAACAAACAACAACAACAACTGTAACAAAGTATTAACACGCGGTTGCAAAAATAAAATCTAAAAGAAGCAGAAAAACAAGATTCTCTGCTTAAAAACAAATCTAAACAGCCAAAGAAAAGAAACATTTATAACGGAAGAGGTAGCGAATATTTTTATAACGGAAGAGGATCAGGCTTACTCTTCTCACCTCTCTAGCTTCAACAGCACAAAGTCTGATTCGACTATCAAGGCACCCCGGAATAGCAGTTAACGAGAGAGTGACAAACATAC
>NW_004797415.1:1135710-1136292 GCF_000002075.1 Aplysia californica
GGTAGCGAATATTTTTATAACGGAAGAGGTAGCGAATATTTTTATAACGGAAGAGGTAGCGAATATTTTTATAACGGAAGAGGTAGCGAATATTTTTATAATGGAAGAGGTAGCGAATATTTTTATAATGGAAGAGGTAGCGAATATTTTTATAATGGAAGAGGTAGCGAATATTCTAACTGCACAAGGCACAGCAATGAATGACATCAACACTGAGATCTCTCCACGTCTCAAAGTAACCAAAAGGAAAATACGAGCACACAATTACTGAACATGGTGTTTTTAATGAGAAAAGGGCGGAGCAATCTCCAAGCTAGGGGACAACCTTTCACCGTCGATTCCCGCTCAATCGTGGGTCTCAGACCCCCTGCCTCCAACCGCCGGACCTACCACTTTCTCAAGGGCAGGGCCGGCTAATGCATCTGGGGTTCCTGGATAACTCAATTTGTGGAAAACATGCCTGTGGCTATGATGGAAGGGCTTAGCTGTGTCTCCCCGGCCAGGCCGTCGTGTCTGATTTGACATGCGCGGACGACAAGAATGAGAGATAGAATAACGGGATGAGTGAGGGGTGGGGGGGAG
>NW_004797415.1:1140820-1142786 GCF_000002075.1 Aplysia californica
GACCTATCGGTTGCGAGCCTGACAGCCTAACCACTGACCACCGACACAGTTCAAATTGAAAAAAAAATAAATAGAAATAGAAAAAAACCAAAGCAAAACCAAACGAAAAACCAAAGTAACCAAAAGCCCAAACAGGGGCCCGGACAAAGGACGATATGAGGGAAAGATTTCTGTAATTAGAACAGGGACGGATGGAGTTGTCCTGATGAGGGTTGATGGGAAGGGAAGTAGAGACAGCGAATGGGGAAGGAAAAAAAGGAAAGTTTGGGAATAACAGAAGGTATGGGAAACATTAGAGGAAGTGTAGGGGGAGATGAAGAAGGAAGAAGTGGATGAGGAAGAACAGAAATGTGAGTTGTGACAAAGAGGAGGAGGAGGAGGAGGAGGAGGAAGAGGAGGAGGAGGAGGAGGAAAAATAGAAAGAGGTGGAAGAGGAAGTTGGAGGGGGTGAAGTCCGGAGCAAAAGCTGAACTTTAAGAAAACAAAGCACGTGAAGCAAATTAGAGAAGGATGACAAGGACTCAAACAAAATGAAGAGGTTTTGGTGGAGAGATCAGGGAGGTCAGGGTGTGCTGCTACATACAAGAGGAGGATCCACGAGTGGCACCAGACGAGAATAGCTCGTCGCGTTAATTGCAGAAGATCCCTGATGATACGAGACCAGGGATGGGAATCATCTCTCGCTTGGCGTACCTCAGGGACTGACCATCATATTGCCGCCATGATTAAACTGACCGTCGGGAGAAAACCCAAATGACCACTCGCTATTCACCGTCCTACTCGGATCATCAAACATTGACCGCTAGGACGGGAGGGGCAGGGTTTGGGCGCCCTGATTAATACTGAGGCCGGCTCCTGGGAAAATATTAATTGCGTTGTCGGAGGAGGGGAGGTAAACAAGACGCCATCTTTTGAAAGCGAGCTAATCGAGTGGCTTGTTGGCCCATCAGGGCCAGATATTTGGACTCGCGTCCCTCGCTGCCGGTTTGTCTTTCCCGTTATAGTTTGGCTCGGTTTGGCTCAGTCTGGCTCAGTTTGGTGCGTGTGTTTGACATAGCCTTCTGGCATGCATTGTTGCAGGCTGTCGTGTTTGTTTCTCTTGCTTGTCGTTTGCAATATTTTCCCTGTGTTTTTGTCTCCGCATCTGAACCATTTATGCCTCCTTTTCTACCCTCACACTATTCCACATCACCCCTTCTCCCTTTCTCCCCTTTAAAAAACAAACAAACAAACTCACCAGCTTCCTCCATCCTCCTCTCTCGTGGCTGACTGTGTCTTTCCTGTGACGTCATCAACTATAAATAGTATCATGAACTTCCTTTTAAAAATTCTCTTTTTGATTCTTTCTTCATTTTATTCTATCCCAACCTGTGTCTGTACTCTCATATCTCTCTTGTCTTTTCCTGAAAGGTCTGTCTGTCTGTCTGTCTGCCTGTCTGCCTGTCTGTCCGTCTGTCTGTCTGTCTGTCTGTCTGTCTGTCTGTCTGTCTGCTCTGCATCGTTCTGAGGGACAAAGATGTAACGATTCATTCAGACAAGTACTCGGACAGGTACTCGGACAGGAAGGGAAGAAGAGGTCGTGAGATGTCGGGTCAGGGGGTTTAAGGATCAGCTGGCCCGACGTTGTGTCGATGGGGAAGTCATGTGACGCACATTTCCCAATCTGGCTTGGTTTTCATTGGGGATGGACTTTGGATTCGGAGGTCTCGCCTCTTAAATAAACTTAGAGTGCTTCAAAGAGCACTGATATAATTTCTCACTCTCGCAAAAATCCAAAAAAAAGTCTGCTTCGACTTTCAGGGCACCCCAGAAATAGCAGTTCACAAGAGAGTGACAAACATACGAAAGAAGTACAGGAAAAATATTAATGACGAAAGTAAGGATGAGGAAAGAAAAAGCAACAGTTCCCCCTATGTTGTTCCGGCACAGTATGAGCATGCCATTGATAAATCAGCCCATATTTAGA
>NW_004797415.1:1143406-1144340 GCF_000002075.1 Aplysia californica
CCCCCCCCCCACAACTTTGCCTCTGACATGAAGCAACTCTCACCTCTTTCAATAACAAATGTAGCAACTCCTAATCGAAACTGATGGATATTTGTTTTAATTCATCAAAAGTGAAAAAAATGAAAAATCTTTGAAATGATGCCGATAACTCCACATGCCCAAAAAGTGACGAGCGCCTGATTCCACCACGATACCACACTTTTTCATTAAAAAACAACAAAACAACAAACGGTTGAACTCTTTTCAAGAAACAGACGAAAAAGATACACGGTTAGAGCCTCAAGGGACTTTACACGTTCCAAAGAGGCGTCAACATGAAAATCTGGATGCGAAATTTTGATACACAATTTTGACGCACGATTATTAATAATTGTTCACAAAATTGTCAGAGTTTTTTTGTTCATAAGAGAGAGATGTAGGGGAGGGATTTTTTAAAGTATTCTTTTGTTGGGGAGGGGAAGGGGGGTAGGTCAAAGTCCTGATCTGCTTTTGCCTGGTGGTGGGCCATTAACACAACTGTTGGTCACGAAGCAAACTGGGCGGGCGGAGTGTACTGAGGGCTGAGGCGCCAATCTCGGGACATGAACAGCGTGAGGTCGGGGTGAGCGGCAGTCCTTGACGACCCCCACAAACTGGTCACCCCTGTCTCTTAGAGAGGACGATCCCCCACAAACTACTCACCCCTGTCTGTCAGAAAGCTCTCATCTCGTGAACCCAACGGGTCTCTGTCGTTTACACATCCTCTCGTCCTCTGGTCTTCGGGTTCTAGTTTAAGGCATCGCTTTGTGTGTCTTTTTTCCCCACCCTCTCTCCGTCTAGATTAACTCCAAGACGTTGTAAGCCTTCTGAGCACAGATCCAGGCTGAAGTAGTAGTTTCGGAATAAAGAAATAATATCCTCTGCCATAAAACGATGTCTTAAGCTGCTAGAATGA
>NW_004797415.1:1145413-1146537 GCF_000002075.1 Aplysia californica
TCTCTCTCTCTCTCTCTCTCTCCCTCCCTCTTTCTCAACGTCCTCCCTCTTTTTGTTGTGGTTATATTTCTTTCAGAAACGAAAGCCAAACAGGAAAACAAACGTAACCAAACAAAAAACCACCATGAGAAACTTTGATCCCACACGTCGCGCTAACCTGTGCGTCTTTGCCTCGTTTTTCCTCCCCACATCGTCGGCCAAATTAACGAATGTTTGCGCATTCCTCTTGCCAAAAAAACCACAAAAAACCACAAACCTAAAACACAAACATAAAACACAAACCTAAAACACACACACAAAAAGCACCAACATAAAACTAGCAGAACTGAACTAATTAACAGAGACAAATTTTGTCACCCAATTATCGTTGTTGGATTTATTGAGAGTTCAGCTGTTTGAGTCGACGTGTCTATCTGCCTGCACAATTAAACGTGGATAGAAAAGAGATGAACTAAACAGAAGCCAAAAAGAGAGAACAAACGAAATAAACAGGGAAAGGATGTACACAAAACAACAGAGAAGCAGAAAACAGATGGACATAAAACAGATAATCAGAACAACAGATAAACAGACAAAAAGATGACAGAACAACGTACTAACAGAAAAAAGATAAACACAACAACAGGTGAACATAAAATAGATAAGCGCAAGAACAGATCAACGGACAAAAAGATAAACTGAACCACAGATAAGCGGAAAAACAAATAAACCAACAAAGAAATAAACAGAAACAAGTAAACACCGAAGAGGAAAAAGATCCAAGGGGGGAACAAGTGGAAGGATGGGGAGGTCGGAAACTGGGGAGGGGCGGACTGAAGGGAGAACATTCGCGGAAAGTGCCTCTCCCAAGGACACAACATCGGACCCTAAACAGTGTTCGAACCCTCGACCTATCGGTTGCGAGCCTGACAGCCTAACCACTGACCACCGACACAGTTCAAATTGAAAAGAAAAAAAAGAAATAGAAAAAAACCCAAAGCAAAACCAAACGAAAAACCAAAGTAACCAAAAGCCCAAACAGGGGCCAGGACAAAGGACGATATGAGGGAAAGATTTCTGTAATTAGAACAGGGACGGATTGAGTTGTCCTGATGAGGGTTGATGGGAAGGGAAGTAGAGACAGC
>NW_004797415.1:1149140-1150473 GCF_000002075.1 Aplysia californica
CCCCTCTCCTCTCTCTTTCCCCCATCTCCCCTCTCTCCACCACCACCCCCACCCCCACAAACATGTTATTACGTCTTTGAGGACTCGGCAGACTTATAATTATGGCCTATCAGCAGGAGAACAATATTTCTGCCCATTTCGAATCAACATACACACATCAGAGACACGAATCTGCAAACATCTTAGTACGCATGCTGTTGTCTGTCTTTTCAAGTTTCAGACGAAGAAACCAGAATTGGAATATATGCACAAATAAAGAAGTTATGTTTCTTTTCAAAGTATCCCTCAATTTTCAAATAGCGCGTCTTTGAGCCAAGTGGAGCTCTCTCAGAGAGTTAATTAGGAGAACCGGAAGAGAGTTCAAGTTCAAGGCCACAGACCTAGCTGCTCTTGAAAGGGCAACATCAGAGTAGCGTAGTATTTTCAATATCAGTACCGGGTATGAAAGGTTTTTTTTTTTACCGCTTGGCTGAAAACAGCTCGTAAATTAATTTGAAGCTGTTAAAAAACCCTCGCTCCTTTGTCTGGTCTCTGAGTAGGGACGATGACAACAACCAGCTGCTGATTTGAGGGTGGGGGGGGTATTGTTTTATTTTTTGTTTTTGGCTTTGGAGCTTTGTCCTTGGCTATAGTCTCCACCTCTGTCCACCTGTACCCCACCTCCTCTTGGTCGAAATGTAAGTCCCAACTCCAAGTATTTTTAGAAATGGACTGTCATCTCGTCTTTATTCTTAATAAAAAAAGAAAATCATTGGCTGCTGTGCCTTTTACAGTTCCAGAAATTTGGGAGACCTCATTTCTCATATAACTTCCAGTGTTGAAAGCACACCGCATAATACCAAGTATATTTTTAAAGAGTTTTATTCTAAAAGAGCTACTTTGCACCTTTAGTCACCTGAAACTATGCTTGTAGAACGTCATTGCTCCATGACGTGCTGTTTACCCGCTCAGTCTGGCTTTCTAGAGATAAATGAATCTTAAATTATTGTACATGAAAACCTCTGATAAAACCTGGTGATGTCCAAAACAATTCCTTTTTACAAACCTCCCCCATGATGACATAGAAAGATGAAACCTGTCTAAAATAACCACAAAATGAATATCTCATTTGTACAACTCAAAAACCTCTGAACATTCCCCACGTGAAAGCAACGGGAAGTCTCTCTATATATATCGAAATATTCAGCAAGTAGGAAAATGTGACAGCACCAGATGTTCCCCCTGCAGTCATCCGATTAAAAGCTTTCCACCCACATTTAGTTGAGATTATTTAGGAGGCTGGTGACTCCGAGCCGGCCTGTCACAGCTAATCTAGACCATGTGGTATACTACA
>NW_004797415.1:1150766-1151746 GCF_000002075.1 Aplysia californica
GGCTAGGACTACTCAAGCGTCCAATCTAAAACGTCTAAGAAGCACTTTAAAATCGTGTTATCTTAAACCCTTTTCAAATACCGATTTGTGGGTGTAACCTCATCCAAAGAACGACGGGGTCATGGATTCTCTCATCACTCTGCAGTTAGAAAAGTGGGCGTAGGAATAACTCATCTAAATCAAATTTAAATCTTTTCTCCGAACAAGAACAATCGGGAGACAACCCCAGGTGGGTGGGTGGTGTCAGAAACCGCCAAACTCACCGGGCTTGCACGTCGTTACAGAGCGCGGGTACAGATGACAGGGCCAGTGGCTACCGCAGAAATAAAAAGCTCTGTCTCACATGTTGGGCCGTTTTGAGTTCAACCAAGACTATGAGGTGAAAACCCCAAAGGTTCCATCTGCTCAAAATCGTAAAATTATCCGGAGTCGTTATCATGACATTCACAGAATTGCTTTCGAAAAAGCTTGACATGTTGAGAAACTCGAAATATTAATTGACGTGAGTTTTTTCCAACTAGACTCTGAGCAGATAGAACTTTGTGACTCTGGGGTAGAACATTGCAGGCGTCTGGCATAGAAAGGTCAGGCCGGGGAACCATCAAAAACCGGCACTTCTCCATTCATAAGCTTCTCGCCGGTTCTAATGGCAGCGGCCTAAAGTTTTAGCCTGTGCTTCATGTCGCGTGAAATTCTGCCGGGGAGGGCGTCCAGGCAGAAACACAAGATGGCCACCACAACAATAGAGCAGAGGGCAGAAATGGCCGGCCTGTGTGTGTGTGTGTGTGTGTGGTGTGTGTGTGTGTGTGTGTGTGTGTGTGTGTGTGTGTGTGTGTGTGTGTGTGTGCTATGACTTCTGACGCAGATTTCCACATAAAGCCGTAGATCTGCGAATAAAGCGGAGCGGGTTGAAAATCTTCAAAGAGTCAAGGCCATGCGAATTGGACCCGTGGAATTTATGAGGTCGCTGGATTGGCTAC
>NW_004797415.1:1152026-1153514 GCF_000002075.1 Aplysia californica
GGGGGGGGGTGTTAAGGTTTTGTTTTCCTGGGCAAGTGGTACCCACCCGTCACATCGGGACTTGGCGCTGTCAGGCAGAGTCGAAACGGCCCATCTCATAACGAGGATCTAAATTGTGTTGGTGGGGCCACGAAATAGGATCTGCGAAAGTAGCACTCTGTGACTCACCTGTGAGTCAATGAAAATTGTCAAAAATTGCTCGTGGGAACTGTCGCTGAGCAAAATATTGCCAGTTCGTTTGAGGAAAGTTAAGGCATACGTTGAAATATTTGCTTTCGAGTTCTCCAAGTTGCATCCTTATCCCGTGTGCAATCTATGTGATCTGTTCGCTACAGCAGACATGGAGCAAGTAGACATTTTTCACGAACTCAGTAACGCTCAAAGAACTCGCAGGAAATGGGGAGTGCAGTGTCTGCCATCATATACAGACGCTTCACATCAACAGCGGTTTTTTCGTGTCTTTCACGTGCCACGTATGATCCCCCCCCCCCCAATGCAGACGATACCAAAGACGTTCCAGTAGCTGACGTCACTCCTTCCTGCAACACGGACTCCAGCCCCCCACTCGGTCAGCGAAGCTGAAACAAATAACATTATTCGATAGAAGTCAAGGGAAACCCCTCATTCATAACTCACTTGAGCTATTGCGTACATCCGGGATTTCCATTGTCCTTGCTGTCATACCTGTGATATCGTGGCGTCTTGCTCCAAATGTACCTTTTGTTTAACTCATTTTGAGATGAGGGTGGGGAAGGGGGGTGGGGGGCGAACTTTATTTTTACCCATCATTCTTGTGACGAAAGGAGGCGCTCAAAAGAAAAGTAAGTTCACAATCTTGTTCCAGAAGTACCCTGTAAAAAGCGTTTTCGCTGTGCAGATTTCCCTGCGCCCCTTCAAGGGCAGGTTTAAGATGTCGAGAGCCCCACCTTCTCTCATTGAAAAGGAACAGCTATTTCCCCACTCTGTCCCCAGGCCACGGGGTCTCTGACAACGATGAGGGAAATATTAAAAAATAACATCGCGAACAAGATGGGAGATTGTCAAAGCACACAGGGAGAACACTTCTCCAGAAGTCGTCCTTTGTCCACTCCCTACTTCGCCGACATAAAAGATGTTTTTTCCCTGATTAAACTTGACTCCTGATAATCCTTCATTATATCTTGAACTGAACTGGGCAGACGATAAATCAAAGCGGTTCCCAACATTCCCCGCGAACTCAAGCTGCAGGACAGCCAGCATGCCTCCTGTAGGTTTTCATTATCCGCACACAGCGAGAACATCAGCAAAAACTCTCGGCGTTCCACTCGTCTCAAGTTCCTCACAGCTCTGCTGTCTGCTGTCTCACTAACATGCTTTACAAATAATTAAACACGAACCAAGAGAAGAGAAAGAGAGATTTTTTAGAAAAGATTAAAACTCAGAGGCGGTCTTTGAATCTCATCCCCGTCTCTCTCTCTCTCTCTCTCTCTCTCTCTCTCTCTCTCTCTG
>NW_004797415.1:1154283-1155413 GCF_000002075.1 Aplysia californica
GCGCGTCCGCGGGTCGTTAATAGGGGAAAGGCCTCTACATCAGCTTCTGAGTCTGAGCTGTCGCGAACCAAATGGGAGATGGTCGTGGAGAGTGGAGGAGAACTCTGGTGGCACGGGTGCTTCAAAAAATACCTCATACTCTCGAAGAAGGGACCATCTTAGCTAAGAGAGGCGCCATAAATCATCATCATCATCATCATCATCATCATCATCATCATCATCATCATCATCATCATCATCATCATCATCATCATCATCATCATCATTCACCCACAAGCCAGCAAACACTCTTAGCCCTGGTCATCTGTCGATGATGTGCGACGTTGACCAAATGGAATCGCTTCTGACAACAGAATTGACCCCCTACCCTCCAGCCCCAGACCTGGCACCGCACATTGCCCCCTGCACCCGGCGGGAAACTCCCCAGGGAACCTCGTTCTTAAAGGTTTGCCCGGGCTTGTCGGGGGGAGGAAGAAAATGAAAAATTAAAGACAAAACATGTTTTGCTTTTCCCCCTGTGCTAATGACTCTGGTTTCTGTAGATTCTGAATGGCCATTGAACATTTAGAATAATGGAAGCTCAACAAAACTACACACATGTTTCCTTTTTTGCGTTATTTGCTGGACGGCGATTTCACAGGATTAAACCAGGAATGTTTTGTTATTATGTTAAGCAAAAAAAGAAGAAGAAAAAATTAATTTCAGTCTCGCGTGAACGATTGTGTAGCTTCTGAAATAATGGAAAGATGAGCCAAATAATTTCTGCTGTATGAGTTTATTATCACATTTTTAAGCTGCAGGTGCCAAAAAAAAGTCCAAATTATGATAACAATATCATGTTGTTTGGAATGTTGACAATGTTGAAGTAATGACGTCACAATGATTGCTCTGTATTCACACAACAACAGAACGTAACAGTTTGTGGAGCGCTTTGTACAAGTCCTTCAATAGTGTGTTTGTTTCTCGTTCTACTCCCTATCTCATTCTCTCTCTCTCATCTTTACCCCCACCCCCTCCCCCCTCCCAAACCCCCTGCCAAGCAGACCACACACATGCAAACACACACACGAACACACACATACACATACACACACGAACACACTCATTAACACACACACACACACACACAC
>NW_004797415.1:1157831-1159009 GCF_000002075.1 Aplysia californica
TTAGACGTTAGACGTTAGACGTTAGACGTTAGACGTTAGACGTTAGACATTAGACGTTAGACGTTAGACATTAGACGTTAGACGTTAGACGTTAGACGTTAGACGTTAGACGTTAGACGTTAGTTTTTGGTGGGCACAATTTTCATCTCTTGCTTGCTCTTTGTCTTAACTCTTCGAGGCCACGAATTTTATAGTGTGGTCAAAACTTTGTGGCGCAAATTATTGTCAAATATCTCCTCAACTATCGAACATAAACTCTCCAGCTTTCGCTAAATGACTTGTATCAATTTGTCTTAAAAGATCAATATTTTTGTAAACGCCTTTTAGTTCTATTCTAGAAAATTCTTTGATAAATACTAATTTAAAAAATCCCAGTGGATGGTTATTACTAATTCTAAAAGGTTTATAGCTGGGACAAAATCGCTTTTAAAGGTAAGCCCGTCAAATGTTTTTCTAATCGCGAGATTATCTTTATTGAACGCGTATTTTGAGAACTTTTACTGCAAAAAAGTTTTCACTATAAAATTAATTTCTTGTAACACGTTTCGCCACTAAAGAGTGTCATTGGCGAGCTGTGACGTAAGCCATATGCGTGCACAAAATGTGTGTGAGAAGCGGGAAGTGCTGTGAACAATCCAATTTTCCGCGTGAATGAGATTAGTAGTATTTATATAAATTAATGAAGGAAAGTTTTAAAATCTAGCCCCAATTGCTGAGGAAAAATATGATTAAGTTCAGACAAATGATACAAACTGCTGTACAAAGTAGGGGTGACATTGATTCACCTGTTAAAAAGTTATTTGAGGATAAGTTGCGCCACGAGTTTTTGACTGCACTATAGTAGTCATTCGACAACGCTTGAAGACTCGCTGCTTTGAGGCACTTGTTATTTAAAAACATTACTTCGTTATTCATACCGATTTTTCAAATCTGTTTTTTTCCCTTAGCTAGAGAAACTTAAAACGGCGGACACAAATTAGACAAACTATACAATGTTGATGGATGCTTGGACACTTTTCTTAAAAATTGACAGCCTTCCTGGCCACCCAGCTGGTGTAAAGGATGTGAATCGAGATTTGCTCGGGACACGAAAGTCTCGTGCAAGTGAAGCTCACGTGAGCTCATACATAGTCAGTCACTCACAACCTGTCACTAACAGTCAGACGAGAGAGAGAGAG
>NW_004797415.1:1161322-1162636 GCF_000002075.1 Aplysia californica
CACACACACACACACACTCACACACACACACATACACACACACACACACACACACTCACACACACACACACACACACACCAGTTAGTTTGTCTTTGTACCTCACCTCTTTTCTGTGTTTCTTCCATCGGTTCAAGATGTCGACATTCTTGGTTTTCCTCCTTCTGTCTTGTTCCCTGACCTTCTGTCTTTCCAACTGCATCTTTTCCCTTTCTACATCCTCCCCCCCCCCAAAATTGTTTATCTATCTATCTATCTATCTATCTATCTATCTATCTATCTATCTATCTATCTATCTACCTACCTATCTACCTATCTATCTACCTATCTATCTATCTATCTATCTATCTATCTATCTATCTATCTTCTTGTGCATCTTGTTTTTGGGTTTTTTTTAACATTTGTTATTCTTTGCATTACCTCTCTCTATCCCAATCTGTTCATCTCCTATTCCTTCTCTTTTTCTGTCTTCCCCTCCTCCTTCTTATCTCTCCGTCTCCCAAATCCTTGTCTAGACAAATTTCGTCCCAAGCGCTGACATTTGCAGCGAGATCCTGAGCAAAGAGAGACAACTCCTCTCCGTAAAGAGCTCACTCGCGGGCTAAGCACAAGATGGACGACAGCGGTGGTGGTCTACGTGGGGTGTCGTGAACAACTGTAGGGGGTGACGGTTAGAGTGGAGGCTGAAGGCAAGAACAGTCGAGATTGATGTTCTCTTTAGTGAGTGTTTTACGACACGTGTAACACTCTTAGGGTCATATTTACTGAAATGCCGAAGATCAGACGTTCTACATGAAAGTAATAAATACAGAAAGAAGGAGCAGAGACAAATATGATACATGATCAATAGGAAAGAAGGAGCAAACCGCACCAGGAGCACCCGCCAACCTCCCACAATGTCTAGATTAAGTCGAGTGCAAGCTGTCAAACGAACTGTTCCATTACGATCTATCCAACAAAAATACACATTGAGAGCAAAGATCACCATGTTTATCAGTTTCCGAGTCTCAAGTGGTTACTCTATTTTTTAAGTACAATTAATTTATCACCGTGGAATGGTAGACACTAATAGTTTCCCCCGACTATCTAAACCCTTAAACCCTGTTTATCTTTTTGCTTGTTGGAAACGAGGATTTCGTCTCAGACGAATCTCAATCTATTCCAGATTTTTCATTGACTCTGGCAACAACGACGGAACTAATGTTCATAAAATATGAGAAACGATTACTTTCTATTCCTTTTTTAAAAAAAAACCATACTGAAAAAGGAAAAATTGTTGGGGGGTTTGTTGTTGTTGTCCCCCCTATCACCCCCCC
>NW_004797415.1:1163284-1164675 GCF_000002075.1 Aplysia californica
CTCGTCCACCTCCCTCCCCCCATCCTGCCCCCATCCCTAGGCCTTCATCTCTCCACAAACCCAATTACCGACGGATCTTTAATTACACCCGACTGTCCCATTCCTCTGTTTCTTTTTCTTTTCCTTCCAAAATTTCAAATCAACCCACTTCCTTTCCCAAACAAACATTTCCTCTCCGGCACAGATCCGAACTGTCCAATGTTTACCCCAGACCCCTGGCTCCAGAACAGCCCATAGCATGAAGTGACGGGTATTAAATTTGTTAAGACTCTCGTTTCCCTGTTTGTCAACATAGCTGCTGCTAATCTTATATTCCATCTCGCCTGTTTACTTAAGATAGCGTTGCTTATTTGACTAAAAAGTTTTACTTGACTCCCATTTATTTCCCTCTAGCAAGATACGCCAGCAGAATTCTCCCGACTTGGAACAGGAACGTCTTAACAAAAAGGCTTGAAAAAACCTTAAAAAACTCTCGTTCTCCGTTGTGTTTACCCCGGTTTCTGAGGGAAAACACCGGGGTTCTTGGGTCGTTGTTGAAGATAAGGACGATGTAATTAACGATTATCAGGGAACTGCCACAGAGAAGCGAGGAATCCTGCGCAGAATTTTCTCTGCGCATACCTAACTTATCGCCCCTGGTGTGCACAAATTGCGTTTCGTTAAGGATTCGGAACACGCTCTTAGTTTTTCAAGAGTCGGCGGGAGCCAGCCAGGTACGGGGAAAAGTGCGCTCTCGTCTGCTCTGATGTCATGAATATGTTTGTTACATGGTGGCCAGAGCGAGGGAGGGAAACGTTCCTCATGCCAAAAGAAAATAAATGTTTTCTGAACTCCGGCGCACGCACGCATTGACAGTCTAGAGCTTTTGGAAATTTTGGCGACCTCAGAATTTTCTAGAGTCTGTGGCATGATGGATGTTACTCCTAGTTTAAAACAGCGATCGAGTCTACCCAAGATGTGAGACGTAGAATGGACTTGTTAAAGCTTTAGTAAGAGTTTTGCGGCGCTTGCAACAAATAAAGGCCATACATTACCTACGTTTACAAGTTTTTCCTAACGCAATATACACAAAAAAAGGAGGTGAGATAAGGACGATGTGTGTTTGATAGGTAGAAGGAGAAAATCACGCCGGAGCACCCGCCAAACATCCGCGAAATGGACCTTCCAGTTCGGATAGTCTGTTATAGTAAAGACAAACTCACTGTTGCGATAATGGCTGTTTAGAGAAAAGAAAAAGAAAGAGAAACAGACGGACACAATGCAAGGATTTCAAAAATGAAGAACCTGCCAGTGGCGCACTCCTACCACACACCATCTCTGAAGGACCGAACCAAGTCAATAGAGAGAGAGAGAGAGAGAGAGAGAGAGAGAGAGAGAGAGAGAGAGAGAGA
>NW_004797415.1:1166187-1167465 GCF_000002075.1 Aplysia californica
TCTATAACTAAACAGATATAAACACCAATGAAACCAAACTTCTCCTATAGGTAGGGCAAAGCCCATTTTTGGTGTAGGTCAAGAATTCTGGAAACCTTCGGAATCTGGGTTAACCCGCTTGTCCTTCAAAGTGACCACATAACAGACAAAGTGACCACAATAAATATAACATACAAACTATTGGGCACAGTATATCGACGATTGATCTCATAGCCTGAAGAGAATGTCATTCCCAATGCTCAGCAGATACTATAAGAAAACCGAAATTCGTTGACTTCTCAAAACTGCTGTGAATTTAAAGAATGGCGTTTTTGTCAGCATAGGACAGCACATAATAATAATAATAAGTAATAATAAATAGCATTTATACTGCGCATTTCCATTTCCTAAAAGATGCTCAATGCGCATTACAATGAAACAGACATTAATCTACAAGTGTGGACGTAAATCAAAGTATTATACATATAATATAAATGCATATGTGTAAAATTTTATACCAGAAAAACAGTCTCGCAGTGAGGTTGAAAATGTGTTCACTAAAAATATACAATGCAATAAAAATTCAGCCCATCTCTCTCCCCGCCAGTCCAGATAGTTTGACGCCATGAGCCGGAGATCCCAGACACGCTGCTGGAATAAGTATAACTGTTCTCCATTTTTCTCTCTTTTTATTTTTGGTAAGTGTTTTACGGCACTCGCAACAGTATAAGGTCATAATATGAGCGCGCGGGACAGTTCAAATATTTCCCTAGGTAGGAAATTTTGAATTTTGTACCTGTGGCGTCCGAAGCCTACGCTTATCGATTTTGGACCCCCAAGGAATCTTTAACACGGGACCTCCGACATTTGTCGCCCTTGTCCGAGAAGGCTAGGGGTAGATCTTTCCTGCCAGAAGATCAGGGGTGTGGCTGAAAGACAGCAGTAAGAAGGAGGCAAGGAGTAGCGGAAGAAAGGCTGCAGAAAGAGTCTGGAGCCCAGAGAAGCGAGCAAATGATGAGAGGGGGTGGGTGCAGAAAGAGGAGACGAAAACAGACGACAGAACATTGCTAGAGATCAAGGAAGGGGGTAAAAGGAGACAATTTTAGAGGTGAAAATCTTTCCGTTGCTACCCGGATTCGAACCCGGGGCCTTTGAATGAGAGGCGAACACCCTCTCTCTGCCCAACCCTCTTTTCCCCCCCTCTCTCTCTCTATCTCTCTCTCTCTCTCTCTCTCTCTCTCTCTCTTTCGTTTTCTCTCTCTCTCTTTCGTTCTCTCTCTCTCTCTCTCTCATGGTGGC
>NW_004797415.1:1167667-1168862 GCF_000002075.1 Aplysia californica
CTCTTTCTCTCTCTCTCTCTATCTATCTATCTCTCTCCTTTTCTCGACTCACCCTTTCTTTTCTCTCTTCCCCTCTGGCTATCCATTTCCCTCTGTCTACCCAAAATGGTGCCCCCCCCCTTTCCCCCTTTCTTTCTATTGTTTTTCCTTTCTCTAACAGCATACATCGATGTATTACAAATCGTCACCCTTCCTTCCTACTTGCTCCTAACTCGAAAACGTAAACCCAGACAAAACAGACACACTCCCTAAAACACTCCCGCGCACCAACAAACTGACATTGGAGTTACTCCTCCGACATTTCCCATCACATTTCGGGTAATCAAAGCCAGTGACGCGCTCTGGGGCTGTCTTCTTGGTCTTCCTCGCCTACGTCGTTTCTCGTGTCATATTCCCCTCCAAGATGGAGGACGCAATCACACAAGATTGCCGCGCCGCCAGGGTTGCGGATTAAGTTCCCGACTTTCTCGCGCAAAGCGTCGTGTGCCTGGAAGGTACCCAGGCCCCATCACTCTTACCACCTACACTTGGTGTAGACACTTATTCAACCAGTCGGCTTTGTTTCATCGGTTCCGGTTGGAAAATCGGATTTGCACGACTGAAATTCAAATTTGCTAGATTCGGGTCTGGATAAACTTTGACCTCCGCATGATACTGCATGACAAAGTTATAATCTAACCTCCCTGTTAACACCGATAAGTGGTTACTGATGAGAAGGGGGAAGATCGTGGACTCGTATCCCAACAGAGAGGCGGAGATACTCGGAAAATCATTTACCATCTATTTATGAGAGGCGCCAGCCGTCCTTGTCTTTGTGCTATATTTAGCCTCTTTCTCCTGTTTGACAATTTATTATTTTTGTCCATTAAGTTTTACGCACCTTGAATCTTTAGTTTCTAACTTGAAATTAGCTCAAAACTCGAGCCGACCTCTTTGGACGAGTGTAAAACCTACCTTTAAAAAAGAGGACTTAGAATAGGTAAAAGCCAAAAAAAACACACAACAAAAACGAGAGCTGAAATGACGATAAAAAGCGAGTTTGTCGTTTGTCGGCGGAATGCGTTTTTCTTTTCTGTTTTTATTCCTTTCTTTTCTTTCTCTGTTACTTACTAGCTATGGTATGTGACTTTGTGATTGAGTTCCGAGTGTTTATGTGTGTGTGTGTGTGTGTGTGTGTGTGTGTGTGTGTGTGTGT
>NW_004797415.1:1171685-1173678 GCF_000002075.1 Aplysia californica
CCCCAAACAACAACAACAAAACAACAGAAAAACTGAAAAAGAAATGAAAAAAAGGGAAGTGTGGAAATAATTAGAGTGCAAAACTGTATCTATTCCCATTACGAATCTCGAAAAGTGAGTATTTCTGTTCGGACAGCCCAACATCCCGCTGTGTCAGTGAAATCAAAATCCTGGAAAATACCGCCGGTTTTAAAAAAAAAGCAAATTCTAGAATTGCTCTTGAAATGAAATACATAACGACCCGGGATGTCTGGGAAAAGTTCCCGCCCATTTTTGTGTGAGAACAGCCTATCTGTCTCTTGCCGGCTCCAAGACGATGCTCTGCCTCGTTATCCCCATGTTTTGATGACGTCATATCAACATCAATTTATCAGCTCGTCTGCAACGAATCCGCTTCTCCCAAACTCGCGTGCGAGAGATTGGTTATTTCCCTCTTTTTTCTGTGCGCAAAATTACGACCGGCTGTTGCAAACGAAACTGTCTAATATCGGATTTCTGGTTTACAAAATGGAGAAAAATGGGATAAAGGAAGTAAGGAAGGATGAATGAAAGATAGAAAGGAAGAAACGAAACGACATAGAGATTAAAAAAGAGGGAGAGAAAGCCGGGAAAATGGAGGTTCTTGGTGGTCTGGGGGAAATCTCCATTACTGTGAAGATTTATCGCGTTCTGGATATCCCATCCCTGCCTCTTTTATTCTTTTAGATGAGTTGGGAATGCGTTTTATAAGCAAGCTAACTCGTTAGATTCTTCTGTTTGGTTTTGTCTTTTGTTTTGTTTGTTTTGTTTGTTTGGAGTTTGTTTTTTGTTTTTTAAAGTTATCAAAATGTTATTTCTACTCCTACATGAACTCGTGAATGCGTCCAGGACGGGGTTTAATGTACCATCTAAAGCTATATGTGAGGCATGCTGACAAAATGAGTTACTTCTCGCAATCCACAAATGGAGATATTGGCCAAAAATCGAAATTAGGGTCAAATTTGTAGATTTTCTATTGGTGCCATATTCTTTAACTATAACCTGTCTTTTATTATTTCATACTTCTAAACTGTAAAAACTTTGTAGTATAAGCGTGATGTATCTATTTCCTTAAGGCTTGAATCTGAGAAGTGACTCCTTTTGTCAGCACTCTTCACATATTATTATTGTGATGCTATGATTATGCTCCTCGCTTGAAACATAAATGACTTTAGTCGAGTCAGATTCCCTAGTGTTGCAGCACATGTTGTTGTTGTTGTGGTAGTTTTTTAAATCTAACGTTTCTGAAGCATGCCTGGCTGTCAAAGAGCGCTCAGCCCAAGCAGTGTCCAGGCACCCCGCCTCCTAAATGTTTCCCCTTATGTCTCGGGGGGGGGGGGGTGAAATATTATTTGTTGTCGCAATCTATGATGTATGCTTTCCGAAGAGCGAATCCTTTTGGCAGTTTAGGCTTGGGGAATGCTGTTTAGTTGGGTTTTTTAAACAGTTTTAGTTTGAGTTTATCTGTACTTGCAAACCCAATAAGGTCATATAAGTGAGGAAGATTCGAGGTGTTACTAGAGGGTAACACACAAAGTAAAGACTGGGTGGAGATAAGGACGCGGGAGATTTGATAGGAAAGAAGGACCAAGCCACACCAGAACATCTGCCAACCACCCATAGGGGATTGTCGACAAAGTTGTGCCTGGTGTTGTGACAAAGAACAGTACATGTAACAATGTGTGGTTATCTTCAGGCTAAAAGCACATCCCACTAGACTCAAATATCACATGGGGAGAGGTTTTAAACTTGAACATTCACCAAAATGTCAGTGTGAAGAAACAGATCAAAAGGTGGAACTCATCTTTCTGTAATACAGGACTCACAGAGCCTTGAGACAGATAACACACAAACACACATACTGAAACATACACACATACACACTCACATACACATACACACGCACACACACGCACGCACACACACGCACATACACACACACATACACGCACACACACACACACTCACTCACATA
>NW_004797415.1:1176343-1177514 GCF_000002075.1 Aplysia californica
ACACACACACACACACACACACACACACACACACACGTGAGCCACGGACTGTGGAAGACAGAACTCGTGAGTTGTGAGTCGCAGTCGAGGGGGCAAGAGAACTGCCACCAGTCACTACAAGTGCAAGTTGGATCGCCACAAGAGGTGGGTTTGGCGGTTAACCGTCGCACGCAGAAGATCTGAGTTTGATTCCAGTGTGGGGGGAATATTTATTAGAGACATCTCGGTCTTTTCCACTGGGACGGTGTATCTTTCTCTGCTCGAGTTATCCCTGACATGCACAGTCAAAGCCGGCCTCCTATATGGCCGCTTCTAAGGACAAGAGGGCTATTCCGAAAAATGCTGCTTTGAGAAACTCGAAGGTAAAGTTTTTGCCCTTTGTTCAGTTTCTATTTTTCTTTAATGGATTTTTCTCTATACCCAAACAAATATACACACCAATGAAACCAAACTTCTCCTACAGGTAAGACAATGTCTACTTTTGGTGTGGGTCAAGATTTCTGGAAACCCCCGAAATCTGGAACCCGCTTGTCCTTAAGAGCGCCCATATTATCTAAATTATATCGAAAAAAGCGGGGGAGGGGGGGGTTACATGAACATTGAAAACAACAAATTATTCCAGACTTTCCAGAATAAGGTTTTCACTCTGGGAAAACAGCTGAGGCTCACTCAAGGCTCGACGAACAAAAACTGCTCTTGCATATTCTGTCACTTCATTTATTCTGTGAGTTGGCTCTCCTGTTTTATGGAATTCCTTCTTAAAGAAGCGCGGAATATTATCAAAGGAGCTCCGCCTTTGTGGTAATTTACCCTAAGTTAGCTGTGGCGCCCAGCAAAAACGTCAGTTCATGTTGCTGTGTTAAAATAACATAAAACGATCAAAGTTTTGCTCTGGCTTGTGATGTCGGAAAGTAGAAATGGTTGAGTCAACATGGCTTTTTTTAACATGGGGTTTTTTCAACATGGGTTTTTTCAATATGGGGTTTTTCAACATGGGTTTTTTCAACATGGCGTTTTTTTGTCGTGGGATGGCTGGTTACGAAAGAGGTTTGAAGGATACGAGAATATAATCATGTGCTTTAGGGGACATGTGTGTATGCTTGTGTTGGAATCTCCTCTGTCTGTCTGTCTGTCTGTCTGTCTGTCTGTCTGTCTGTCTGTCTGTCTGTCT
>NW_004797415.1:1179255-1181935 GCF_000002075.1 Aplysia californica
TCTCTCTCTCTCTCCCTCTCTCCCTCTCTCCCTCTCCCTCTCCCTCTCCCCTCCCCCTCTCTCTCTCTGCTGAACAAAAACCCGTTGTACAAGACCTGATCTCGTTCATTTATATTTATCAAACACGTTTTTGGTCAAGGCATGATCGTTGACACTCGCGCTGACAGATTCTATGAATAATTCATGAGCCACGCATTATGTTCATACCTTTAACAAATTAATGTTAGGGATTCTGATGACAACATTTCTACATTCTTATCACTTTTTGCGAGGAGTTGGGAATGAGGGTTTTGTCGCACCCTTCAGACAGACAGACGGACGGACAGGCAGACAGACAGACAGACAGATAGACATACAGACAGACAGACAGACAGATAGACAGATAGACATACAGACAAGAAGACAGACAAACAGATAGACACATAAATAGACAGACAGACAGACAAAGACAAAGATAAAATTGAAGAAAAGAGAAACAGAGAGGCGTGAGAGATAATTTGTAGCGTTTGTAACTTCTTGTTTTTACAACGTCTGCCCCCCCCCCCCCACGCTTTCTATTTTATTTCCCGTAGCCACCCGTCGTTGTTATGTCACTTCCTGTTTTCAGTGTAACTGGCCACATAATCTATGACGAGCGCTTCCATAGACTTGAATTGGTCACTTTTAAGGACAGGCGGGCTATCCCAGATTTCGGGGTTTCCAGAAATCTTGACCTACCCCAAAAGTGAGCATTGCCCTACCTATATGAGAAGTTTGGTTTCATTGGTGTGTATATTTGTTTAGATATAGATAAAACTTTCCTTGTGTTTTAAAGAAACTGAACAAGGGGCAAAAAGTTTACCTTCGATTTTCTCAAAACAGCTTTTTTCGGTTCTCAAAACAGCAATTTTCGGGATAGCCGCCTTGTGCTTAAAAGTGACCATTAATGCTATCTTAGACCGGCCACTCTCAGAACGCCACTCTTTGCTCTATATTTTAAAAACTGCTGCTCTAGTGCGCACTATGGACGCACAAATGAAGTCTGGCTATAATTGTCGAGTGCGCGCGCAACTTTCCCTCCGTGCCCTTCATTCATTTCCCAAGAGCGCCAAACGGTGCACTCAGTCAGTGCTGTACCGGAATCACGTCAGCAGTGCCCAGTCTTGGATATATTAATATTATTATTACAATGCACGTCTATGAGTTATTCCTTAGCACGATTGCCAGATACACTGCTCACTACTGTAAGAAAACGGCCGTCTTGTCTAGACGAGCTGTGCTTTACATGAAGAGGGACTTGGCAGTGAGCGGGAATATTGTCATAAAACCTAACTGGCTGATGAAGGGGCTTGGGTAACGGTGTTTGAACAGGGGACCTCTACTGTATTTGGGATGGATAAAACCAAGCATGTGCAGATCTGTTGAAAATATCGGCGTTTTAAAAATAAAGTTTGATTTAAGTGAAAATGTACGCATCAGAATCTGTCTATCGTAGTTTTGAATCGATATCTCTATATACGTATTCAATGAAAATACATGGGGGCTGTCGTGTTCTAGAGGTATGGTGTTCGCCTTCTCTTTCAATAGGTCCTAGGTTTGAAACCTGACAGAGACGGAAACTTTTTCTTCTCTGGAAAGTTCTCCTCTCATGTTCTCCAGACATATTCTGTTATCTTCTTTTACCTCTACTTTCTTCCTTCCACCTCAGCCCATCTCCACCCTCCTCTCTCCTTTACTCCTGAATCTTTCAACATAAACTGCTTCTCCTGGCTTCCTCTTACAGCTGTCGTTCAGCCACCCCCCCCCCTGATCTTAGGGTAGTTAAAATCTAACACCTAACCTTCTCGGATAAGGGCGAAACATCTTGGAATGCAATTGCATACGTCAAAGATCCCTTGGTGGTCCTAAAATAGACCAATAAAATAGGTTTCAGCCGTCACTCTGGCAAAATTCAAAATCAATTCCTACCAAAACCGAAAATACCCCCAGACAGTATAAAAACATCGAGTATCTTCGAAATCTGAATGTGGCTGCCTGAAGGCAAGGGGCCCTACCAAGTAGAAAATAACGGTCATTTACATAAAGCTCAGTGGCACGGCAGGTTGAAGAATGGTCAGACGACCACCCCTGAGATGTAGCAGGTTGAAGAATGGTCAGACGACCACCCCTGAGATGTAGCAGGTTGAAGAATGGTCAGACGACCACCCCTGAGATGTAGCTGGTTGAAGAACCCACAGTGGACACAAAGAAGAGGAGAAAAGTGAAAACACAAACCTTACTAACAGTCACAATTTACTATGTTGTCTTGTCTCCAGTTTGCCACAATACTTGGCTTTGTCAGATACTAGGTTTTCAACTCAAACGGCGTGTAGGAAGGAAGTGCAATTGAATAACGTCCGTTGAGAGAGAGAGCGGTGGACATAAATTCTGCGGTTTTACGGTGCACCTGCACAATTTGATTGTCTGGTCGGGCCGAGAATGTTATTATTGAAGGGCTTCAATATTGCCTGCCTTGGACAGTTCAAAGATGAAGATAATGTTTATTGGAGACAGTGCAGGCTGGTACTAACTGAACAGACAAATTAACGGATTGAAGTATATGCTCGCGTGCGTTTAAACTGTTGATTGAAACATGCAGTTTGGTCAGTAAGGAAGGAAAAGCAAGCGCGCACACACACACACACACACATACACACACACA
>NW_004797415.1:1183587-1184183 GCF_000002075.1 Aplysia californica
GTAATGCACAGTTCTGTCGGACACTGTTGTCATTTCGCTACCTAGTAATGCACAGTTCTGTCGGACACTGTTGTCATTTCGCTACCTAGTAATGCACAGTTCTGTCGGACACTGTTGTCATTTCGCTACCTAGTAGTGCACAGTTCTGTCGGACACTGTTGTCATTTCGCTACCTGGTAATGCACAGTTCTGTCGGACACTGTTGGCCATTTTGAGTTACCTAGACCATGAGGTCGGAAACCAAATGTTCTATCTGCTCTATCGACATCGTAAGATTCCTCGGAGTCGTTATCAAGGAATTCAAATTATTTCATTTTTAAAAACTTAGCATGATGTGAAACTTTTTCCACGTCCAATTTGTCAAAACTAGGTAGGCTACTGAGCAGATAGAATTAGAACTGTATCAATCTAGAGTAACGATTTGTATCGTTTGTTGTTACAGAAGCTGTTAATGCAGAATGCCTTTTTTTCCTTCACTTTTGTGGGTGGTTGTGTGGGCGCTCTGGTGTGGTTTGCTTCTTCTTTCCTATCAAACATCTATCGTCCTTATCTCTCCTTCTTTCCTATCAAACATCTATCGTCCTTATCTCTCCTTC
>NW_004797415.1:1184283-1185943 GCF_000002075.1 Aplysia californica
TTGTCATTTCGCTACCTAGTAATGCACAGTTCTGTCGGACACTGTTGTCATTTCGCTACCTAGTAATGCACAGTTCTGTCGGACACTGTTGTCATTTCGCTACCTAGTAATGCACAGTTCTGTCGGACACTGTTGGCCATTTTGAGTTACCTAGACCATGAGGTCGGAAACCAAATGTTCTATCTGCTCTATCGACATCGTAAGATTCCTCGGAGTCGTTATCAAGGAATTCAAATTATTTCATTTTTAAAAACTTAGCATGATGTGAAACTTTTTCCACGTCCAATTTGTCAAAACTAGGTAGGCTACTGAGCAGATAGAATTAGAACTGTATCAATCTAGAGTAACGATTTGTATCGTTTGTTGTTACAGAAGCTGTTAATGCAGAATGCCTTTTTTTCCTTCACTTTTGTGGGTGGTTGTGTGGGCGCTCTGGTGTGGTTTGCTTCTTCTTTCCTATCAAACATCTATCGTCCTTATCTCTCCTTCTTTCCTGTCAAACATCTATTGTCCTTATCTCTCCTTCTTTTTTGTGTTCGTTACTCTCTTGTAACACCTCTAATCTTCGGTACTTATACGACCGTATTGTGTTGCAAGTGTCGAAAAACACTTACTAAAACTAAAAAAGAAATTTCTTCACTTTTTTCTTTCTTTTTTTTTTTAAGTTTCTCTTTTTCTTCCCCTTGAAGTGTTGCCTTTGGATTTCTCAGATTTCTTCTGGAATGACATAATTTATCTTTTCATCAATATCTTGGTTAGTTAATAGGATGGGATATCTTTTCTTTCACTGTTTGGATGTACGACTTCTTTCTACACTGCCTTCTACTTCTGCACCCAGGGTTTCTATAGTTCTGAACTTTTCGTCTTCTTTTTGTTGTGTGTGTGTGTGTGTGGTTTTTTTGTGGGTTTTTTTTTTTTTTTTTTTGGGGGGGGGGGGGTTGTTTCCCTCACTTTCTTCATCAGGGATCTGTAGGAGGGCAGTGGTGTCAAAAGACAAATGGATTTTCGGGAATTTTCCAATTTCCATGAGACGGGTTCATTACGCAACTGTCTTGCGCAGGCATGCGCACTCGTGCTCTCGAGGTGCTCGTGTGCGCCTTGCGGGTATTCCCGAAGTGCGGAGAAACAGATTGTCTGCAAGTTTGGACCGTGACCTCTATTTTCATGCAATATCCCTTGGGACTCTAAGGCTAATTTCGCCAATGTGTGAGTGTGTGAACGTTTGTGTGCGTGTGTGACCGATTGCGTGCGTGTGCATGCCTTGTTAGTGTGTACGTGATTGGCCTTGTCTGTTCTTGAGAGTGTGAAAACCCCTCTGCATAGTGGAGAGGTTGCGTTGTCAGTGATGGTATTCTCATCAGAACAATTATCACGTGATTGGCGGGCGTGAGCCCGTGTTATGGGAAAGGAATGAGATGGAAATTAGCGGACGTCTAAAAACGGCAGAAAACCGCCTCGGTGGATTCCCCGCCTACAAAAACAACGATAATGTGGACAGAATTGTTCAGGGGGCTCGGAAAAACAACGACGGTTTCATTTGTGAGGCAGCGTGGTGGAATCAGGCTCTCGTCAAAATAATCAAAATGAAGAAACTTGCATTTTTCAGCAGGTTTGTGAATTTTTATCGAATTTTTGTTTTTTGGCTCAACACCTTTCATGC
>NW_004797415.1:1186900-1188231 GCF_000002075.1 Aplysia californica
CCTCCCTCTCTCCATCTCTCTTCAACCTCAACCCAAAACCACCCCAAGCCTATTATTTTTTAAAAATTAAACATCAAAAATATTTCCGGAGTTATTCCCCCTTGAGAGCCCCTCCCCTTCCGGTGTTGTCCCAGTTCGGCGCAGGCGCAGACACGAAATCCTCATTAGGAGTGACGTCATCTCTCTTTGGGCCAACATGTCGCCGTCATCTCGTCTGGAACATTTATGGAAAAAGGACACTCACACACTTTTTAAAAGGTCACTCTCTCGTTCTTGCCCCCTTAAATGGACACGGCTACTTTTATTTGATTGAAAGCCTCGTTGACAACTTCCCCCTCGGGGCAAAATGGTACAGGAAGCGATCTTTTCAATGTTAAAAAAACTATTTCTTTAATTCCGTATTTTCGTTCTTTTCTTTGAATTTTAGGGGGGAGGGGGGGGGCTCCCCCTTTTTCCCATTTCCCTCTTTCCTTTCTTTTTTGTGTTTCTGTCTTTTTGACTCTCTTTCTTGTCTCTGTCTTCATCTTTCGCTGTATTTCATTCTGCTGTTGAGTTTGTGTGCGTGTGTGTGTGTGCGTGTGTGTGCGAGCGTGTGTGTGTGTGTGTGTGTGTGTGTGTGTGTGTGTGTGTGTGTGTGTGTGTGTGTGTGTGTGTGAAATGGGGTGGGGGGTGAGGAATATGCGATTTTTTAAAATCAAAGTTAAAAAGGAACCAAGTTTAGGTGAAAAGTATTCCTAGCTTTACTGTATTCCTCTATTTGTCTGTTCTTTCTTGAATTAATAACATATGACATCCATGCGGGCGATTGTTGGGTGCCCTAGTGTGGTTTGTTTCTCTTCCCCTATCAAACATCCATTGCCCTTAAATATTTCCTCCTCCTTTTATTTGAATGTTACTCTCCAGTACCACCTCTCATTTTCGACCCTTGCACGTCCTAATTGTGTTGCAAGTGCAGTAAAACTCTAAAACTGAAAGTCGACGACATCCCGCCCTGACTACACATTTTCTTGTCCTTGTGGCATGCTGCTGTTGGTGCAAATGTATTTGTTTCTCTTTATTGCTCTGGCTTTTTCCTCTGCGCGGCTTGGCTATTCGTGGGGGAGGGAGTGGGAGGAGGAGGGATGAGGAGGAGGAAGACAACAAGAAGGAGGATAAGGTGAAAAGGATGATGATAAGGATAGGGAGAAAGTGGAAGAAGAGGAGGAGGGGGAGGAGGAGGAGGAGGAGGAGGAGGAAGAGAGAGGAGGGTCTTAGAGTGTTGGGTTGGGGTAGGTGGCTTTGATTAAGCCTTAATCTGCCATTACTCTGTATGTAAATATGGGTAGAGGAGA
>NW_004797415.1:1188977-1191035 GCF_000002075.1 Aplysia californica
AAGAAAGAGAGAGAGAGAGAGAGAGAGAGAGAGAGAGAGAGAGAGAGAGAGAGAGAGAGATCTATGAGGTTGTAGTCAAGTCTCTTTCAACATATTATTAAGAAATGTTACCTAAAAACCAGGGGAGTAGGAAGACTGTAAATGTAATCGCTACACTATGACCTACAGGACAAAACCTATACCCTTGTTAACTCCCCAAGCATCCCAAGTTCAAGAAGAGTCGGGCGGGGATTCGAATTTGGGCCATCTATGCCACAGCCGTTGTTGGTTATCGGGCGCTCTGGAGCGGTTAGCTCCTTCTTTCCTATCAAATAACAATCGTTCATAATTGATCGCTTTCAAGGACAAGCGGGCTAACCTAGATTTCGGGGGTTTCTAGAATTCTCGACTTACACCAAAAGTGGGCTTGCCCTACCTATAGGAGAAGTTTGGTTTTATTGGTGATGGTATTTATTTGGTTATAGAGAAAACTCTCCTTGTCTTTTAAAGAAACCGAACAAGGGGCAAAAACTTTACCTTCGATTTTTTCAAAACAGCATTTCTCGGGATAGCCCCCTTGAGCTTAAAAGTGATCATTTCTTCCCCTTTTTAGAGTATATTACTCTTTAGTAAAATGTCTAATCTTATAAGACCTATTAATTTGTGTTGCAAGCGCCAAAAAAATTCTTCTTAAAATTAATACCATAGCCCAGCATGGAACCCACCTGAAAGTTGGTCTCACTGCAAACTGTTAGAGGCCTATTAAAAACACAGATCTCGTAAAACTTCGTCGTTACAGGAACTCTACAAGACAAGCTGTTTCTTTGTTTAAGCTTTAGTAAGACTTTTACGGCACTTGCTACACAAATATGTCATATTGTAAGTGCCGAAGATTAGAAGTGTCACTGCTAGAGAGTGCAATACGAAGAAAAAAGGAGGAGAGATAAGGACGATAGATGTTTGATGGAAAGAAGGAGGAAACCACATCAGAGTACCAGAGCACCCGCCAACCGTTCACGAGCTCTTTACACCCTGTACTCCTTTGAACGTAAAAAACAAATTAATTAAAGATTTTTAAAAATACGATGCAAATGAATTAAAGCTATTAGATTGCTCTTATATTCATGCTGTGTCTTTTAATAGTGTTAGAAGGAATTTTTGAGAACTTATTATTTTTTTTATTGCTGGCCATGCTAACAGATAAAACGTTCTTGCACTTTGGCACGGGTTGAAATAATTGTACCTCAAAGAACGGTCAGCTCTTTTTTCTTAATTCTTCAGTCTGTTGAAAGAGAGCGTGAGAGAGGGAAGAAGAAATGTTGTGTGGGTGTGAAGAGGTTGATTTTTTTTTTTAGGTTGGGGGGGGGAGGGGGTGCATTGGGGAGAGAAAGAGAGAGAGAATGAGAATCAGAGAGCCAGTGAGGGAGGCAGAGACACACAGACAGACAGACAGACAGACAGACAGACAGGTAGGAAGGCAGACAGACAGACAGGCAGGCAGGCAGGCAGACAGACAGACAGACAGAGAGACGGGTAGACAGATAGAGATACAGACAGACACAAATAGACGTTAAGACAGGCAGATAGATAGAGAGACATAGAGAGGACAAAACAGATAGCCCAAGATAGAGATTACGATAGATGCCAAGGAGGTTGGAACAGACTGATAAACAGGCAGAGAGGAAGGCACGCAGACAGACAGATAGACAGACGGACGGACAGACAGACTGAGAAACAGATGTAGAGACGGACGAAAGAAAGATAAACAAAAAGGAAGCAGAGAGCGTTTATGAATCCCTAATCCAAATCCAGGTGCAAAAGCTTCCGTTTCCTGTTTTCACTTTGATCATGCGCAGGGCGCATTAAAAACAGCCGAGCTTCGCGGTAACACAAACAATGGCAGGGAGGGGTAACTGGGTAAGTGGGAATCAAACGGACGGACAGACTGACAGACGGACTGACGGACAGACGCACAGACTCGCACCAGGTCTGATTAATCCGTGAAGACATTTGGGCTTTTAGAAAGACAGGTCAACGAGGCATGGAACAGAGAGGCACACAGACGCGTAAAAACGGACA
>NW_004797415.1:1193819-1195646 GCF_000002075.1 Aplysia californica
GTTGTTTTTTGTTTTTGTTTTTGTTCTTGTCGCCTATGCCGTTCGTTACGAGACAAAAGTTTGATCAAGCATCTCCTTCTTTCTACAGGAATGTTGCATCCCCTTAGTTAGTTAGTTTAGAAAGATTTTTACGGCGCTCACAACTGTATAAGGTCATATGAGAGCGCGAAACGCAAGTTGGATGCAGTCACAACAGATCACAGCCCGGCTTGGCTTAGGTCAATGATCAGATTAAAATGCAAAAAAAAAAAAAAATGTGGTAAAATAACGATCTAAAAATTATGACAATTTATTTAGATTAAAACAACGGTTTCTACAAAGTACTGTTGTAAAGGCCAATTTCATATCGAGAATTCTGCTATCGACAAAGAGATCAAGGACAAAGAACTGTTACATCTCCCGCCGCCAGGCTTGGCCCAAACAGGCAGGGTCAGAAGCGTGCCTTCTAAATCTGTCTGCAGGGTTTTATGCACCCCACATAATTTAGCAAAATTTGATTTTTCGTTGGGGGTTTTTTTTTTTTTTTGGTGCATAATTTCTTATTTTTCTTTATCATGCTTTGTGAAAATTATCAGAATGGCATAATTTCCCATTTTGCGCTCAGTTTGCAAAAAATTCAGAATTTCTTTTGCATAAAACCGCGAAGACAGCTAAATTATGGTCTAGATTGCGTTGATGGAGACATGAAATACCTAAACTAAAAAACAATAAAAAGAAAGGAAAGATTTCATGGGTGTCAGAAGAAATAGGACGACAACGTGGAAGGAGAGAACGGGAGGGTGGGGGGGGGTGGGACTGGAACAAAAAGAGCGACGGAAGATTAAAGGGGGAAGACAAAAGAGGAGGAGAAGAGGAGGAGAAAGAGCGGAGAAGGAAAAGTGGGAAGGTGGGGGTGAAAATTAGAAAAAGAGTGAAAGGGGGAAGGGGGGGGTGGAGACGAAATAAGGAGAGAAGAAGTGGAGAAAGATATACGGACTTGAGGCGGATAAAGGGGGGGGGGGAGCACGGGGTTACACAGAGCGAAACAAGGAATAACATTGCTAGCTGATGCTTTATTTTTAAAGTTTTTTGCTCTTAAAGTTTCTGCTGTTTCTGCCCTTGTTCATATGACAAGGATCAACTGATCCATGATTCCACACAACCCAACTCTGCAGCCAGAGAGTACAGACAGTGTAACGACCACAAATTGGCCAAATCAAGTGAACAAATTGAACAACGAATGTTTTGGCTCGTTTGTAACTCAAAAGACATGACGTGATGTCTCATATTCCCACTTCAGACTCCCTGGCCACAGCCCATCGCGTGAAAATATCTCACAAGTCACAAAGGCTGTCGCGAATGATAAGAAGAACTTCAATGAACACTTGATAGCGTAGTCGTAACATTCAAGGTAAATAAGATTATGAAATTTTCCTGTAATATACACGTAAATCTACGCCGGGTTTGAAAGAGGCTTACAATTTTCTTCAGCGTCAAAGCTAAATTGTCGGGTACGCACGCACGCACACACACACACACACACACACACACACACACACACACACAGAACCACCTAAGAGTCTCACTCACACTTCAGATCCGACAAATCAGGATTGAACATGCAGCCATTTTGGATTATATCCTTTTGTAAAGTGCAAACCAGGATCCTCTTACGAGATATTCTAGATGCTGTGGTCAATTCTTTGAGAAGCGAGCATTATCACAGACAGTCAACTACGTGTAATTTGAAGAATTTGTGCTCCATCGTTGGTTCTAACATGGTAGTCAATTGTGTGATCTCTCTCTCTCTCTCTCTCTCTCTCTCTCTCTCTCTCTCTCTCTCTCTCT
>NW_004797415.1:1196517-1200977 GCF_000002075.1 Aplysia californica
GAGATTTGAAAGGGGGGGGGGCATAATGTTTGCACCGAAGAAAATTGAAGGATCCTGTTAAGAACGAAAATAAACTTTTCACGGAGTTGGTTTGTAGAACAGGGAGTGCAATATTGCAGACAGACACTTCGTCAGTCCAAACTGTTGTAGTTTTACGTAAGAGCCAACAGACGTGAAAGTTATCAATGTATTTTAGTATTAGACGATAGGACATGGTGTAGATCTAGATTGTGTTGATTTTTATTTAATTTTTTGTTTTGTTTATTTGGGGGGGGGGTGTAAACCACCTTCAGAAACAAACAAACAAACAAACAACAACAACAACAACAACAACAACAACAACAACAACAACAATGGCAACAATAACAATAACAACAACAGAAACACTAACAACAACAACAATAGCAACAACACAACAACAACAACAACAACAACAACAATAACAACAACAACAACAACAGGCTAGATCAAAGCAGAATCCTTAAGTTCAGACCATTGATTTCATTTCTCACATATTTTCCCCCTGATCCAGCAGACCTCCAAGATGGAGTCGTTCGGCCTACACAAATTCGGACCAACAATCTCTCCAAAGGGTGAGTAGCTCCATTCCTTTATTAGCCTATAGTTGCTAAAATGGCGAGTGTCTTCTTTCAATTAGCCTATCGTTACTGTTTCTGCACACTCTTTGTACCTATACCACTTCTGTGGGAGCTAGCGCTTTCCCCCATCCTGTGGATAGAAGATAAGAGCACTAAAGTGCACATTAAATTCTAAACCTTTCCGCTGATGATTCTTTTTACTTCCAACTGAATTCCTACCCTTGACAATCCTCTAGGATTTATGGGAAAGTGGTTGGTACTAAAACGGCTTGATAATTTCTTTTCTGAACGTATAACTGTGACCTAGTTGGAGAATGTTTACAGGTAGGTCTGTGTGTGGCGGGAACCGGCCGACACGCCTGTTTGGCTTACGGTCTCGTCTTTCAGCGAAGTCGTAAAGAAAGGAAAGTACTTCCAGAAGTTCTTGGTGGCCCAAACACGTAAATCTTGAGGAAGAAAAAAATGGCAACATTCCACGTATGTTTGTTTAGGTTCAGTTTTTAGTACTAAAGCTCAGACCCACCACTTCTGTATTGTAGCGATTAGCCACTTCGTTATAATACGCAGGAGACCCGAGTTCGATTCCCGAGTGGGCTGAAATTTCTATCGAGTATCTCTGACTTTGTCTTTCTGGCGCAATGTTGCATCCCTCTCAGACTCAGACAGGGCCCGAAGCCCGCCTCCTAAATGATCTCAATTGTGTCAATGGAGGTGTACAAACACATGAAGTTAAAATATTTAAAAAGTATTGCTAAAGCTCAAATGTAACTGGTGTTGTTGTTGTTGTCGTTGTTGTCGTTGTTGTTGTTGTTGTTGTTGTTGTTGTTGTTGTTGTTGTTGTTGTTGTTGTTGTCGTTGTTGTTGTCGTTGTTGTCGTTGTTGTTGTCGTTGTTGGTGGTGGTGTGAACGTCTTTATTTACCGGGTGATATTTTTTTTTAAAACCAACTGTACAACTTTTTGGGTAAATATTTTCCTCAACATTGTCGCTTTCTGTTTCAAATTTAAACACAATATTTGGCTGCCAAAAGGAATTTGTCTGAAATTCATGTTAGATGGTTCCACAGAACAGTTTTTCTCTGTACAGCGCAAAAGAAAAAACCCCATTTTTTTGCCATGTCCCCATTTGTGTGGCATGTCCCCATTTGTGTGGCATGTCCCCATTTGTGTGGCATGTCCCCATTTGTGTGGCATGTCCCCATTTGTGTGGCATGACGCACCAGTACGCATGAGGTCGGCCGCTTGATCTAAAAGTTGCAACGATCGCACCATATTGCAAGCTACAGTAGTCTAACAAGTCAATAGAAGTTTGCAGCTAATGTTCTTCTCAAGTTTCCTTTGCCTGTTGAGATCACAATTCAGTTTAGTCAAGAGCAGAGAGCGTTTTTGTATCGAGCATTACCTCGCCTCCAACTCATCATGCCGGACATTTCGTAAGTTTCTCTCAAACTACGGAAAGAAAGCTGAGGTTCCCTCAAATCCTTTTTATGTCCTTGGTAGAGTTGTTCCGTCAGTTTGGATCTATAGAATATCAGAATGAAAAATTCCTTTTAAAAAACCCATTTCAGGTCGAAAATGCGCAGTTCGCAGCTCTTTAAATGCCACTAGGATACAGAAATCAATAGTCGAGTGCCCTGAGACATCTGTCCGTTGACGATGTCTGTAGCTAGAACTTTCCTACCTCCCAACGGTCCGCTTTCTCAGGGTAGATCTTCACCTATGAAAGTATCATTTTCATGTTCCTGATGCTGACATGGATCAGAGGATAGCAATGTGTTCATGGTTCCTCGGTCATCTTGAAAAGTGTGAACATTTCCTCAGTGACATTTGCTTCAGTAGCAGACCCCATGTAATAATAATAATAATAATAATAATAATAATAATAATAATAATAATAATAATAGATCTAATAATTTTTTTTAAATGTTTAATTAAAAAAACAAAATAAATAATAATAATAATAATAATAATAATAATAATAATAATAATGATAATAATAATAATGATAATAATAATAATAATAATAATAATAATAATAAATGACATTTATATAGCGCTCAACCTCGATTTAGTACACAGGCTCTGAATCTGAGCGCTTTACAATACAGCACAACGTACAAGAGTAACATAAAACGTGTTTTGACTGAAGCAAAATTACCCCATGTTCACCTTTCAGGACTATAAACTCCACAAATGCTGTCTATTTGGGCACCTCACCTGGCCTCTATCATATCGAGAAGACACTTGGTAATGAAAAGTTTACAGTGTGTGTGCGGTTTGAAGCATTCATGGTTTGGCGTGTCAAAAATGTTTGCAATCCAAAGGAAGACATGTAGAGCAGTGGCTCTAAGAAATCTAAAATAACAATGTGAGTTCTTTACTCCAATAAGAAACATGAAACATTGTTTGAATGGTACGTGACGGAAAAGTTAAATGCTAGAAGGGGAGCAAAGGGAAAAAGCAAACCAATCGATTCGTAACTTCCCTGAAAGGATTTTTAATTGGTGAATTTGCGTTTATGGGTGGGGTTGTTTTTTCTTAAGGCCGTTCTCGTTTTCAAAATAAAGTTTTGTCTTTATGAATTTTATGTCAAACAAATTCCTTTTGAATGAATAATGACTGTTCTAAAACGCAAAATCCTCTTGCAATGTTTGTGCGAGATATTCAGAATAAAAAGTTGTACGGTATTTTTTAAAATCACCGTGTATTCTAAATATTTATTATAGTTTTATCTGACCAAATTAGCACTTCCTTTCAAACGTTTGGTGAGAGGGCACCTGTGCTAGGTCCCACTTTTTTCTTGCCCTCTGTTGTTTCGTTTGAGATTTCTGGAAACCCCCGAAATCTTTAAAAGCGACCCATTACAGATGTGCATGCACCGCCCCCCCCCCCTCCCCGAACCCTGTTTGTTCGTTGTTGTTTTTTGTTTGTTTGTTGTATTTTTGTTTTTTGTAGGTTGTTTTTTTTTACTAAACTGTCATTCGAAATAACAATATGTCCAAAAGATTGGCGCTCAACAAAATAAAAAACAAGAAAGTTGAAGTGAGAGAGCATCAATGTTTTATTCGGAGAAAGACTTCATGAAAACATATTAGAAGGGACACAATTCGTAAACTTCTGCCAGGAGTAATAGTTGTACAGTATTATGTCCCCTGATTTTTCCAGCGCGTTTCTCCATTGAGCTGGCGTGTCAGTTTTCAGGAGATTATGCTCTTTACTTCGTCTACAAGATCCTCATAGCATAGTATACGGCCTACACAATCTACATAACATCGGCTTATCACCTCCTTGCTTTATACGAGATAAGATAAGATAAGATAAGATAAGATAAGATAAGATAAGATACGATAAGATAAGATAAGATAAGATAAGATAAGATAAGATAAGATAAGATAAGATAAGATAAGATAAACAAAGATAAGACAAGATAAGACAGGATAAAATAAGGTAAAATGAGATAGGCTAGGATAAGATAAGACAATTTAAGATAAGATAAGATATGATACAATACGATAAGATAAGAAGAGACAAATCTAGAATAAGATAAGACAAGATGAAATAAAATAAGATAAGACGAAATAAGATCAAATAAAATAAGATAAGATAAGACAAGACAATTCTAGAGTAAGGTAAAATGAGGTAAGATACGACAAGATAGTTAAGACAAGATAAAATAGTATAAAATAAGATAAGATAAGATAGTATGTTCATACCCCGGCCACATCTCCTCCTCCCTCTACACAAGATCCCCATACCCGGCCACATCTCCTCCTTGCTCTACACAAGATCCCCATACCCGGCCACATCTCCTCCTTGCTCTACACAAGATCCCCATACCCGGCCACATCTCCTCCTTGCTCTAC
>NW_004797415.1:1201490-1204596 GCF_000002075.1 Aplysia californica
AGAGAGAGAGAGAGAGAGAGAGAGAGAGAGAGAGAGAGAAAGAGAGAGAGAGAGCAAAAGAGAGTGAACAGGCATGCATTCTTATATGAACACGCACACTAACACAAACACACTCACACACTCACACACTCACACACTCTCACACTCTCACACTCTCACACTCTCACACTCACACACTCACACACTCACACACTCTCACACTCTCACTCTCACACCTTCACACACTATGACACACCTACACACTTACACATACACTACATACACATACACATTCTATCCATCCACATAATATACCCAAAATTGTCACAGTTCCAACCATTTTTCCCAACACCCAAGACCTACCTTATCGCAGATTTCTTTCGGCACTGAGTCGAAGATGGGAGTCAGAATGAGGCCAGGTCTGGAAGGAACACACAAAAATATATCGTTAAGAAGGAGAAAAAAGTTCGATAGCATTTAGACTTCAACATCTCTAACTAGACAGATACACTTAAGTAGTGAACTTTGTTACGTTTTGGCTATGCTTATAGCTTGGCGAATTATTGGTCGCTTTTAAGCACAAGGGGGTTATTCCGAAAAATGTTGTTTTGAGAAAATAAAGGTAAAGTTTTTGCACCTTGTTCGGTTTCTTTAACCTTAAATGTTAAGGAGAGTTTTTTCTATAACCAAACAAATATACACACCAACGAAACCAAACTTCTCCTATAGGTAGGGCAATGTCCACTTTTGATGTAGGTCAAGATTTCTGGAAACACCCAAAATCTGGGTTAGCCCGCTTAATTGTCCTTCAAAGCGACCAATTAGAAAATGTGCTCTCGAACAAACACGAGACCTCTGTGAGAGTGAGTAGTCACAGACGTGTTTATTTTCTAGACACGTGGGTCACGCTACCACATTGATTTTTTTTAGTAGAGGGTTTTACGGCGCTCGCAACTGCATAAGGTCATGTGAGCGCCAATGGGTGGGTGTCAACAGAGAAGTCTTTTACAGGGAATCAGACTTAGACTGCTCACCTCTCTAGCTTCATCAGCACAAGGTCTGCTTCGACTATCAACGCACCCCGGAAATAGCAGGTCACAAGAGAGTCACAAACATACAAAAGAAGTAGAGGAAAATGACAATAGTAAGGATCAGGAAAGAAAAAGCAGCAGTTCCCTGTTGTAGATCAGGCACAGTCATGAGCGTGACATGAGTCAGCCCGTTTACAATTCTACTGTGCTTGAACGAGAAATGTCCCCCCTTTGGGAATGGCCTAAAGACACTTCAGTCAGTGGCACTGCCCCGGGGGGTACCACATAGAGGCGCTACAACACAGTTTGCCAATTCCATCCAAGCTATTGATGCACGCCCATGAAACACTTTATTTGTGTTTTTATCCTTTAAAGAAATTTCTACGTACACCAGAATTTCCTGCTACCCTTTTAAGAATAACTGATTTGAAGCACATATTATGTATTACATCCATATGCCATAATAGAATTATTTGAAAGTGAGTGGAGAGGAATAAAAGAAGAATCAAGTAACTCAAAAATGTTTACCCTGGCAGTAAAACTAGATCTATAGGAGTTATCAGCGAAAACATATTCTCAAGTTCACCATCAGTGAGTGGTAAAGCTTTATTCTTCATTTTCACTAGACTGAACAATTTCATCTTTTAACATTAGAATCACTTTCGCTGATATCCAGCTCTTAATATCTTTACTCATAAATGTCAAAATGTCAAAAATGCTGCTGCTTCTGCTGCTGCTGCTGCTGCTGCTGCTGCTGCTGCTGCTGCTGCTGCTGCTGTTGATGATGATGATGATGATGATGATGATGATGATGATGATGATGATGATGATGATGATGATGATGATGATGATGATGACGACGATATCTCCGACTAAGACGACAGGGACACCAGTTACATACCTCACACTGTTGACCCGAATCCCAAGCTCAGAAAGCTCTGGAAAAGTGGAAACAACAAATACTTCTAATGTGGACTATCCAAATGACCTCTAGGTAGCTATTGTGGTCGTTTACTAAAAGCTGGGTTCCGAATTACATTCGATCACTTTTCAGGACAAGCGGGCTGACCCAAGTTTCGGGGCTTTCCAGAAATCTTGACCTACGCCAAAAGTGGGCTGCTCTACCTATAGGAGAAGTTTGGTTTCATTGGTGTGTCTATTTGTTTGGTAATAGAGAAATCTCTCCTTGTCTTTTAAAGAAACTGAACAAGGGGCAAAAACTTTACCTTCGATTTTCTCAAAACGGCATTTTTGGGATAGCCCTCCTTGTGCTAAAAAAAGCGACCATTCGGCAGTAAGTTATTATGAGAAGGTTTTAATTGCCAATCGAAACCAAAATTCGTTTGGTGAAGTTGATCAGGGGACGTAGCTCGTGAATTTCTTTCTGTAAAAGAACGGTGTATTTACTAAGTTACCTCCCCTGCTTTCGCAATGTCGGTTCCACTCCACACTCCTAAAGAGGGCCCATCGTCTCTTTTGAGAGCGTAGTTTTAGCAAGAGATTTACGGCACTTACAACACAATCGGGTCTCTTGATGCCAACTATTAGAGGTGTTTCCAGCGAGTGACATACAAAGAAAAGAAGGAGGAGAGATAAGGATGATGGCAGACAGACAGACAGACAGACAGACAGACAGACAGACAGACAGACAGACAGACAGACAGACAGACAGACAGACAGACAGACAGACAGACAGACAGACAGACAGACAGACAGACAGACAGACAGACAGACAGATGAACAGATAGACCGACTCACCCACAGACAGATAAACAGACTCACACACACACACACACACACACACACACACATACATACACACATACACACATACATACATACATACATACATACATACATACATACATACATACATACATACATACATACATACATACATACATATTAATGCTGTTGGCAATTGGTGTATTTTCTTGAAAAGGATGATAATGTGACATTTCGATAAAGTAAAGAATGATATTAGCGGGTCAAAAGCGACCAACAAGTAACAGGACTGTTATTTCAAGACGTCAGATTGATATTTCATAACCACTAGCGCACACTGATGATGAGGAAGGAATGATGAAAATGAACTT
>NW_004797415.1:1204973-1214735 GCF_000002075.1 Aplysia californica
TCTCTCTCTCATGCCTCTAGCTCTCCATCTCTGCCTTTCTCTGTCTCTCCGTCTCCCTCTCTCTGTGCCCCTCTCCCTCTCCCGGGCCCCTGTTGACTAACGACCCAGAAAACTGTAATGTAGTTGAGGCGTTTTTAGTTTTTTCTTAACCCTATCTGTACGCCCTGGGGTCATTTTGTACCCCTGGGGTTGTATTCTTCACATTTTAGAATACTTCTAGTACGAAGATCTCTTTGAAATTTTCAGTATTTCTCAGAAAATCATTTTGACAGACTGCCGTGCCAAGCGTACGGATCGGATTAACGAGTAAATTTCCTTTTTAGAAAGTGGTGGCACAGAGTTCCCCACGTCGTATGGATACGATAGTAAAACACGACGTCGTTTTACGGCACTTACAACAGAAACGTATAAGTCAAGTAGGACTAAGTGTCGAAGATTAGAGACGTTACTATTACATGTACTAAGGGATTACATAGAAAGAAAAGGAGTAGAAGTTCTAGAAGATAGGACCTCAGTCTTTGTGGTGGGATTTCGAATTTCTCTCCGTCCGGTCACTACATGTTGGCTCTGACAGACAGGCTAAGAAAGAAGCCCACGTCCTAAATGATCGAAAATGTGTCGATAGGGGAGTTTTAAAAATTCTACATTCAACCCATCCGTACGCCCTGGGGTCATTTTGTATCCCCCAAGGTTGTATTCTTCACATTTTAGAACAATTTTAGTGTGAAGATCTCTTTGAAATTTTCAGTATTTCTCCAAAAAAATATATTTGGACAGACTGCTATGCAAAGCGTACGGATCAGATTAACGAGTAGTTTTCCTCTTTGGAAAGTGGTGGCACAGAGTTCCTCACGTCGTATGGATACGATAGTAAAACATGACGTACGGATAGGGTTAAGTGGTGACACAGAGTTCCCCACGTCATATGGATACGATAGTAAAACACGGCGTACGGATAGGGTTAAGTGGTGGCACAGAGTTCCCCACGTCGTATGGATACGATAGTAAAACACGACGTACGGATTATAGGGTTAATCAAAGAGACGTCAGCAACAGTTACTCACCGCCTCCACTGCCACACAAGAGCTCACGTTCACAATGTTCCCTGCAGGTGAGACACACACGACAAAGTGTTAGTTTTGACTGGTCCCTTTTAAGGACAAGCGGACTAGATCTAACCCAAATTTCGGGGGTTTCCAGAAATCTTGACCTACACCAAAAGTGGCCATTGCTCTACCTATAGGAGAAGTTTGGTTTCATTGGTGTGTATATTTGTTTGGTTATAGAGAAAACTCTCCTTGAGTTTTAAAGAAACTGAACAAGGGGCAAAAACTTTACCTTCAATTTTCTCTAAAGAACATTTTGCGGGATCGACCCCTTGTGCTTAAAAGCAACCAATGTTTTACGGCACTTGCAATACAAAAGTGGGTCACGCTGACAAATTATTTCACCCAATCCTCGAATGTAGATATCGACCAAACATGGACACTGTAGTCAGATTTGTAGATTTTTAATTGATGCAATTTTCTTCACGTATAACGTAATGTCTTTAACTATTTCATTCTTATAAGTTGTGCAAACTCTGCTTATAGATTTAAGGTAGCTATTTCTACAGGGCTGACAATCTGGAAGTAACTCATTAAATTTCTCCGCACACCTCACCAAACTGTGTCGACGGGGACGCAAAAACACCTACATCAAAAAGAAAGAAGGAAAAAAATGAGACCTCGCCAGAACACCTCCCCCCACCCCTCCACCACCCCCCCCTCCCACACACCAGACTCTCCCACTAACTGACAGACAAACAGCATTGATGAAAACAGACAGCGTTCACAACCGTTCAAATATAAATATAATAGGAAGAAAACTGTTTCACTTTTTAAAAAAATGCACGTACGTAAAGTATTTCCAGAAAACTTTACTGACACCAAAAGTGAGCATTGTCCTATCTGTAGGAGAAGTTTGGTTTCAAAGGTGTGTATATTTGTTTGGTTATAGAGAAAACTCTCCTTGTCTTTAAAAGAAACTGAACAAGGCGCAAAAACTTTACCTTCGATTTTCTCAAAACAGCATTGTTCAGGATAGCCCCCTTGTGCAAGCGACCATTTTTCTTGCCTTTGTCAATATTAGAATTTTAAAATTTCAACAAAATATTTCTTGAGCACATTCAACCAACCCCCCCCCCCCCCACACACACACACAGTGATTTAGATACTTCAATTTGTTTTGTTTTTTAATAAAAAAGATTTTAAAAATAGTTGGTTTAGTACATTTTAACATCTGGCTGATGAAGTTTACTTTCTGCTAATCCCAAACAAAATACACATGTACTTAAAGTGGAGGACTCGAACCTTTGCTCTTGATGAGGTAGGGCAGGCAGAGCTGACACAGGAACACCGGAGCCTTGAAGTGTTGGTTCACCATCCCGTCGATCTCTTCCTCCGTGACGTCACGCAGAAACGCTCTACTCCCACACCCGGCATTGTTCACCTGGGAAAAAAACAACAAAACAAAGAAACTAATAACCGAAAAAGGAGGCGCGGGAGGAGGGGGGGGGGGTTAAAAACAAATGAATAGCAACCCATAACGGAAAAAGAAAGAGGGGGGGGGGGGGGGGAGAATAGTTTGAGCTGAACAGATCGGTTTACCAACAGGTTAAAAAATTCTTAAGTGTCGCGCATCAATACATGTAGAGAATAGAGACTGGCATACATTTGTTTGTTTTGTTTTAGTTGTAGTTTTAGTAAGGTTTTACGCACTCGCAACTGCATAAGGTCATGCAATAGGAGCGTCAAGAGGTGGATGTCAACAGAGAAGTCCAAACTGGGAATCAGGCTTACTCTGTTCACCTCTCTAGCCTCAACAGCACTAGTGGGCTATCCCGAAAAAAGCTGTTTATAGAAAATCAAAGGTAAACGTTTTGCCCCTTGTTCAGTTTCTTCAAAAGACAAGGAGAGATTTCTCTATAAACAAACAAATATACACACCAATGAAACTCTCTATAGGTACGGTAATGCTCACTTTTGATGTAGATCAAGATTTCTGGAAACTCCCGAAATCTGGGTTAGCTCGTTTGTCCTTAAAAGCGACCATATTATGACCTGTTTGTGTTAAAAACAATCAGGAAACGACAAATGCAGTTTTTGGGACACCTGAATAGACATGAGGGTCTTGAACATCTAGCTCTCACTGGCAAAATTGAGGGCAAGCGAGGCAGGGGTAGGCCCAGAACAACATACTTAGGGAACCTAAACAAATGGGTAACAGGAAAAGATCAGCGAAACGTAGCTTTTTTTAGAGCATCCGAGCAAAGGAACGAATGGAAAACCATGATCGCCGATGTCTGTGGCAGATCTGGCACTGGATGATGATGATATGTTGCAAGTGCCGTAAAACTGTTACTTGATGATCTCAAACTAAACCACCTCAACAACTCCGGGCGGGTAGTTGGCGGGTGCTCTGCTGTGGTTTGCTTCTTCTTTCCTATCAAACATCTATCGTCCTTATCTCCCCTTCTTCTTTTTTTATGTTTGTTACTCTCTTGTAACACCTCTAATCTTCTGGCGCTCATAAGACCTTGTGCAGTTGCGAGCGCCGTAAAACCTCTACTAAAACTAAACAACAACTCAGTATAGTACTCACCAGAATATCGATGCGGCCAAACTTGCCCACCGTCTGTTGCACCAGGGACTCGCGGCTGGCCGGCTCTGTGACGTCACCAGCCACAGTCAGGTACTGGCGGACACACGACATTTTATGTATTATTGTGAAGCATGCTGACAAATGAGTTACTTCTCAGATTTAAGTCATACGGAAAGAGATACATCACGCTTATGGATGAAGTTTTAACAATTTATAGGTATGAAATATTAAATTACATAATTATTATACGGCATCAATAGAAAATCTACAAATTTGACCCAAGACTAGATTTTTTGCCAATATCTATTTATAATAATATATATATATAATATATTTATGGATTGCGAGAAGTAACTCATTTTGTCAGCCCGCCTCAGAATTTGTTGACATTGTTGTATTTAAAAGTCAGTGCACATTTGTGACAAGAAGGGTATTACATCCTTTTCTTTTCAATGTAGCATTGTTGTTGTTTTTCTTACATCTCCATCGACATAATTTAGATCATTTTAGGAGGTGGGCTTCAACGACCCTGCCTGTCAGGGCCAACTCGGGAGGAGAGCGATAAAATGTCCAAGCAGAAAGATCGAGGTAGGGTCCGTGTCCACTCCGACGGACACCAACCGACCCGATTCCGTCCGTCTTTCGGAAAGTCGGTAGTTGAAATGGAGTACCGATTATTTCCGAAGAAATCTGTGAAAAGTCCGTTTGGCTGTGTCAACAGACACAACACGACACGCTCCGACAAAAGACGGGTCGGCTGGAAAGCCGCTTGCTCAGTTTTAGCCGGGCCGGGTCGTAACTCATGAGAACTGAACTCAGGTCTTTTGTGTGTGTGAGACGACACAGCGAATACCCACTAGACCACAGACACCGTTTTCATCTTACGCTCTAACAAAAGAAAAAAAAATTAACAAGCGAACAAACAAAAGAAAGCAAAACATAACTTTTAAAAACTTGTTTAAAACAAAACGGCAGTACTGTCGTAATCTGATAAATCGCAATTTTCTCAAAATCAAGGTTTCGAGATAATCGTGATTTAGTTTTATTTGCTAATTCAACAAACATATCAATGTTGTTTTTGTTTGACTATCCCACATGAAGATATATCTCATTTACCATGACATAAACCAAATTTCCTCGAATTTGAGCAAAAGACAAATAAACAAATAAGAGAAATGCGTTTGATCAGATCACGGCAGAATACGCTTTCTTCATGGAAATGTGTCCGCCCCAAACTCACGTGACCCTCCTTGGCTCCCGCCTCCCTGAGGACCTTGGCGGCCGCCGACAGTTTCTCCAGGTTCCGGCCATGTAGCGTGACCTTTGCCCCCCGTTTGACAAACAACACAGCCGTGGCCAGGCCGATGCCAGAGGAGCTGCCTGGGATTAAGGGACACACGGCCGGTAATTCAGGGGAAAGTTTTACGGCGCTAGAAATTATTCCATTTCTCACTGCTTAAGGTCGTATGTATGTTAGTACATTTTCATGCAAAAGAAAAAACAACAACATTACAATAAGTTGAGTTGTTGTTGTTGTCGTTGTTGCAAAAGAAAAAACAACAACATTACAATAAGTTGAGTTGTTGTTGTTGTTGTTGTTGTTGTTGTTGTTGTTGTTGTTGTTGTTGTTGTTGTTGTTGTTGTTGTTGTTGTTTTGTGTCCTTTTTTTAAAATGCAGGTTTTCAGACAGAAAGACATGTTTTTATATTTCATATACATTTTCCTCTTTATAGAGACATTTTCCTCTTTTTTAGATGTATTTTTAATATCTGATATACGTTTTCATCTGTGGGAAACATTTTCTTTTTTAAAAATTGCAATACAATTTACTTTGGTCACTTTAAACTACACCAGACAAATGTGAAAGAGGTGCCTGAAGGAAGGACATGGGGCGGGAGAGCCAGGGGGAGACAAATAGCAACATGGGCGGACAACATCAAAACGTGGACTGGTCTCCTGGGTATAGCAAGATGGGCGGACAACATCAAAACGTGGACTGGTCTCCTGGGTATAGCAAGATGGGCGGACAACATCAAAACGTGGACTGGTCTCCTGGGTATAGCAAGATGGGCGGACAACATCAAAACGTGGACTGGTCTCCTGGGTATAGCAAGATGGGCGGACAACAGAAAAACATAGACTGGTCTCCTGGGTATAGCAAAATGTGCAGCGGAAGCTCGCAACCGTGGAAGGACTTCCGTTACGAGCAACCACCCCGAAACCCTGGCCCAACCCCTAACCCATACCCTTACCCTTACTCCTACACCAAACCTTAACCCTACCCCAAACCCTAACCCTCACCCAAACCCTCTATTCTACTCTGTTTCACAGTGGTCGCTCGTTACGGAAGTCCTCCCATTATGGAAGAAAGATAATAAATTATTCATATTTCTGTGCCACATACCAGTGACGATAGCAACACGACCAGTCAGATCCAGTTTCTCCATAGTCTTCTATCTATCTCAACGAGAGCCAGGAAATCAACCCCAAAATCGTGTTCTTTTTGCTGTCTCACACGCCAGTTGAGAACTTGCGGCTCGTCTGTCAGAAAGAATGAAAACTGTGGTTAGTTTTGTTTGAGTGTGTTCCCCTTGCTGTGCTTGGGCGTCAGCAAGAGCTCAAAGATAACTTCTGAAAGACGCAATATATGAATATCATTTAACCGAGGCCTGTCCATTCCCAGCAGGACGATTTTCTTGTTTGGCAAAGTCAATACAATACATTATATACCGCAACTTGAGCGCTCCTTCTGTTTGTTCTGGTCATGGTGGAAACTTCAGTTGATTTAGATGAGATATTAGATATTATCAAAAATGGCTAGTGGGTGCTTGGTAAGTGATCTGATATGATTTGAGTACCCTTTCTTTTCTTTTTTGTGTGCGAGTGTGTTACTCTCTAATGCCTTCGGCAATTCAAGACATACGTGCAAGTGCCGTAAAACGTTTGCTAAAACTAAAGAAAGAAATTGATATTGAAGGTCGCTGTCGAATTTAGTCAAATTCGATGGAAAGTGTATCAACATTTAACTTCTTGCCACATCATGAAGGGGAAACTCAAATAGTTGACTCGAGCGAATCAAAAGAATTCGATTGGCAGAGTGCCCTCGGACATGAACACAGAAAGGGAGGGGCTAGCCGCACTTAATGACGGCTAGTGCAAGGCTCGCCGTACCTAATGATGATGGCAAGACTGACAAAAAGAAAAAAAAATAGACCATAGGCCTACTGATTTGTAAATACAATTTTAGTTTGCAATAGATCTACCTAAAAAGCATTTAGTATTTGAGACGAAACCAAAAGGTGCCTTACTGACAGCGCGTTGTTTTTTAAACCTGAATAATTACTAATGAGATCTGTGTTCTCCAAAGGTTTCGATCAATAGGGCCTAACCTAGACACTGAGAAAGCCTAAGGCCTAACTTAAGTACGGCTAGACTGGCAGGCTAGCCGTACTTAATAAAGATGGCTGAATTGTAAATAAAATTTTAGTTTGCAAAACCTTAAGTATTCAGTATTTACGACTAAACTGAAAGGTGCCTTACTGACATGCATGTATTTTAAACCTGAATAATTACTAGATTCAATGAGACCTGGGTATTCAACAGGTTTCGGTCAATGGGGCCTTTAAACCTACAGTTAGACGGTTAGGCCAGCCGTCCGTACAGTTAGACGGTTAGGCCAGCCGCCCGTACAGTTAGACGGTTAGGCTATCCGCCCGTACAGTTAGGCGGTTAGGTGACCATCAGTACAGTTAAACGGTTAGGCTATCCGCCCGTACAGTTAGACGGTTAGGCGACCATCAGTACAGTTAAACGGTTAGGCTAGCCGCCCGTATAGTTAGACGGTTAGTTTAGCCGCCCGTACAGTTAGACGGTTAGGCTATATGTCCGTACAGTTAGACGGTTAGGCTAGCCGCCCGTACAGTTAGACGGTTAGGCTAGCCGCCCGTACAGTTAGACGGTTAGGCTAGCCGTCCGTACAGTTAGACGGTTAGGCTAGCCGCCCATACAGTTAGACGGTTAGGCTAGCCGTCCGTACAGTTAGACGGTTAGGCTATCCGTCCGTACAGCCGGCCACTTGGAAACAGCAGCTGACCTCACCACCTGGCGACCGTCCAAGGCCAGAGATCATTGACCAATCTACCTCCTCGCTACACCAACACACAACATCCCTGGACAATAAAACAAAGAGTTTTCTCCCTGCCCACTTCAGGGGTCAATGTTTGAATTAACCCCCTAGTGCCCGCTACGCCAAGTACAGGCATAACAAGTTTGACTCTTTCCTGATATCATGCGATATAAAAGAAACCTTTAGAGGTTGATTTATGAATTGGATAATATTTTGGACGCCACTTAAAAAAATAAAATAAAACTAAAACATCAACAAAACAAATCCACAACAAAACAAAAACATGCAAAAACAACCCAAAAGTAAAAACAAAACAAAATAACATGAAACGGTTAGAACCGGTTCCCATAGACAGTGTCAGGGCAACTTACCCTGTTCAAGCACTTTCCTGCAAAGGACGTCTCGCTTCACTTCACATTAAATGTTGTCCTCTACCAAGTAGAATAGCTTGTTCACTTTCGTCTGCCGGCTTAAAAAAATTCTAGCTCATTTAGGAATTCACATATTATGTCCACGAAACTTTGCATGGCACTTCTGCAGGCCAGCGACCAAACAAGAATATATTTTTTCCAATAAGCTTGACCCAGTAATTAACCAAATGATATTCTCTTTGAGCCCTATATTAAAAGCCGCTCTTTGTAAGCAAACACAAGATCACTAAAATAAATGATCTACTGTAATATTGAAACCAAATTGCTCATTTTGAGACAGCGACTCCGCCCTGCCCCCACATTTCAGTGTAAGCTCGTCGAATTCATCATTTTCTACTTTAGAAAAAACTCACCTCTGTAAGAGAAACAGAAATGTCCACTCTTTTTTGTTGACTGAACATTCAGTGCGAAAGATCTAGACCTATCTTGTCTTGTTATGTCCTCAGTGCAATCTCCCAGTGTCTCTGCTCCACTTCAGGCAGGAAAAGAAACACAAGATCTGAAATGAAATGTCGTGTCTTTTCAAGAGACGTCTTAAAATGTTGAATTTCCTTTCTCACAAGGACATCCGACTGATTGGTATGCACCCCTTGAGAGCTCCGCCGCAAAGCAGGCTGGGAGATAAACTAAACACACACTGAGTGTAGCGTCTCAAGCGAACCATAAAACCGTCGTTTTTCTTACCTCTGTTTATTTGTTTTATTGTTGTCCACAGGTCCTGCGGCTGGGCTGTGCGTCCGTTGATCCACAGTTAACAACACCGGTTCACTCTCCGTCCGTCTAACATTCCTGGCGCATTGACTGTACACATCTGTCTGCTATCTGCTTACGTCTGGATGTCTGCCAGGTACTTATGGCCCAGCGAATAATAGTCGTTTCATCGACTGTTTTGTTTTTTATGGTAGGTGTTTTTTCGCCCCGTTCGAAAAAACTTAGATCATTTAAGAAGCCCGCTTCCAATATTGCTTGTCAAAGGCAACGTGGGCTGAGAGGGAATGGCCCAGGAGCATTGTTCCTAAATGGAGACAACATAATCAGGTTAATAGCGCAGGCTTTTTTTTTTGTGCGAGTGAGAAAGAAGGTACTTCCAACATTACACCAAAAAATTGAGATCTTCTGCAAAAAGCTTTTACAATTTTCACTTTATTCGGCGTTGGGTGAAATTTGCTCGAAAACATTTTGTCAGCCTTTTGAGACGAGAGCGTGAAAGTGGAAACACACTCGACTCACATTCTCTCAACAAGGCGCCAAAAGTGTTTCTGTACTGATTGGGGAAATAGAATGCATTGATTTTAAACAGATATCATAATATGGTTGACCGATAAATAAATGGGTCACAGATGAAGGTGAACAGGCTTGACGATAATCTTGTTCTCCAGGGATGGATGAGGACATGAGTGGCTCTCTGAAGGAAATGACAAAAAACGAAAGTGTCTGGGTCAGTGTGCATATTTAGTACATAGGCATTTTAAAGTCACACACACAAAAATACACACATACGCACACACACACACGTGCGCAACACACACACACACACACACACACACACACTCACACTCACAC
>NW_004797415.1:1214971-1218813 GCF_000002075.1 Aplysia californica
CATCCTTTCCCCCTCCCTTCAAACCAGGTCAGTGCTACTGACCGAAGTGTCTTTAGGCCATTCACAAAGGGGATATATTAACATGTTCTTATGCACAGTAGAATTGTAAATGGGCTGATTTATCAATGTCATGCTCAAACTGTGCCGGAATAACATAGGGGGAACTGCTGCTTTTTCTTTCCTCATCCTTACTATCGTCATTTTCCTCTGCCTCTACTTCTTTTGTATATTTGTCACTTTCTTGTGAACTGCTATTTCCGGGGTGCCTTGATAGTCGAAGCAGACTTTGTGCTATTGAGGCCAAAGAGGTGAGCAGAGTAAGCCTGATTCCCTGTAAGGACTTCTCTGTTGACATCCACCCCTTGGCGCTCATATGACGTTATGCAGTTGCGAGCGCCGTAAAAATACTTACTAAAACTAAACTAAAACTAAACACGTTGGTATCATTTGCAAATTTCAGCAAGACTCACGAAAAAGAAAATGTAGGTCAATACAGTACAAAGTCGTCGTGGGTGGTTAGAGGGTGCCACCCTGGTAGGTCCTACTTCTTTTCTTTCCCTCTGTTGTTTCTGTCTGTCTGTCAAGAATCTATATCTTCCTTTTTTCCCTCTGTTGTTTCTGTCTGTCTGTCAAGAATCTATATCTTCCTTTTCCCCTCTGTCGTTTCTGTCTGTCTAGAATCTATATCTTCCTTTTCCCCTCTGTCGTTTCTGTCTGTCTATCAAGAATCTATATCTTCCTTTTCCCCTCTGTTGTTTCTGTCTGTCTGTCAAGAATCTATATCTTCCTTTTTCCCTCTGTTGTTTCTGTCTGTCTGTCAAGAATCTATATCTTCCTTTTTCCCCACACAATATAACCGTTATTTTGTCGATGAACTTTTCGTCGTTCACAACTCAAACAATGTGGTCTCACGTGATGGAACAGGGAGCTAACCAAACACAGACACGTGAGGTGTAAAATGTGATAACCGAAGATTAGATATTTTACTAGAAAGCGTACTATCATACGAAACAAAGAAGGGGGAGAGATAAGGACGATAGATGTTTGATTGGAAGGAAAGAGCAAACTACTCTAGAGCACCGGCTAACCCGCAAACGACCTGCAGTCAAATTGCCTAGTTAAATGAGCAGTTCAAATGTTACCGTATCAAATCGATAGACTTGGGTATTTGAGAATCGCTAGCTAAACAGAACCAAGGGAAACTACCTGGAATCTAAGAACTGGAATAACGATTATTCCCTATGATGATAATTTTGTGATTATGACAGGCAAGTAAATCTAGATATATGTTACAGTTTGAAAAAAAACCCTCATATTAAAAACAATTCTATCGGCAATATCTAGCTTGTTTGACCTTTTCTTTAAACATTTTTCTTTCTCTAGGATAATATTCCTGTTATAATTATTATTTGCACAACATGTGAGTGTGTGTGTGGGGGGGGGGGTGTTTGTGTTTGTATACCGCGCGACTCGCTGGCATAGGCGAACTGCGGAGGGGTTGCAAGAGTAAGATGGCGTTGTCAGATTGGTTGATTATGTCCCTTGAAGACTTGCAATTTTGTGCCTGGAGTTTTGCAAAGAAAGACATTTACCTTACATTTGAATTTCGGTACCAAATCTCTGTTCGTTGTTGGCAATTACAAATGTCACAGTTTCCCTTCTTAAAAGACTGGTTTTCTTTAAATTTTCCCAAATGCAGACTGGAGCCGACAGTCTTTGAAAGCTCAAGTTAAGCTGACAGAAACGAGAAACGTTCTTCTTTCAGAGAGAGGGAGAAAGAGAGGGAGAGAGAGAAAGATAGAGATAGAGATGGCAACAGGGCTGTTAACCTCAGAAGATCTGAAGTTCTCCATTAGCATTACACAAGTGTTCATGTACATTTTCCTGTCACTGAGTAGTGTGTTCAATACCTTTAACTTAATCGTGTTGGCCAAGTTAGGTTTCAAAGATCCCGTCAATATCTGTTTCTTTTCGCTCGCTGTATCAGATTACCTGCTAGTCATTGGGGCTTCTTCAGGGGCTTCTATTGTCTACATCTTCAGCTCCTTGCTGCAGAGTTGGTCGGTGAACTCCTTCGATCTCTCTATCCTCTTTGTTTACTACGGCCAAATGTTTCTGGACATTTCTATTCTCATTACAACGTTCATCAGCGTCCAAAGATGTTGCTGTGTGGCTCTGCCGCTACGTTTTAAAACTGTTTTCACAACGAAGAGAAGCGTCTTTGTCCTGCTTGGTATCTGGGGGTACGGTATCTCCAGCTACCTACCCGTGCTGGTCAAGCAAGGAATGCACTGGTCAGTTGACCCTCAGACAAACTCCAGCACGTTAGTTATCTGGAGAGCACCAGGAACGGCTTCTGCTTTGTCCTTCATGGACGTGGTCAACCAAACCTTCCTGGGTATAGCCTCCGAAGTTGTGGTCATCCTCTGCCTCGTTGTCCTAACTCTGGCCTTGAGGTCCACGTCACAGTTTAGAAGATCGATGATGTCGGCTGCGACTGTCCCGGGTACCGCCAAGACGGGGAGCAAGCTGAGCTCGAAGGAGGAGCAGGTGGTGAAGACGGTGACGGTGATATCTGTCGTCTTTGTCTGCACCAACAGCGCCGCGGTCTTCCTGGCAGTGGCCCGTCTGTGTGTGCCGGACTTTGACCTCTACAGACGATTCCACAACATCTTCCTCGTATCTCATAATTCGAGAGCAGCTTTAGAATATTCTGGACCCTTCCTAAACTTCCTGTCTTACTGCATATCAAACAGAAAGTTCAGAGCTCTGTTTTTTCAACTATTTCACCGACATGAGGTTTAAATATTAGTGAATGGTGTCGGTAGCCTAGTGGTTGGGCTACAGGGCCTGTAATCCTGACATTGTGGGTTGTTCGGGGGGTTCGAGCCTCAGCTGGGTCCGACGTTGTACCCTTGGGAAAGACATTTTACACGAATTTCCCATTTGGCTCGGTCCTTTCGGAGATAGACGTTTAGAATGGGAGGTCCCGCCTCGTAAATTACTTTTTAATGTTGATAGGGGCGTGAAACATTTACCGTAACTTCATCATTTAAAAAGAAATTGCATTGCATGTAAAAGGAACTGAATGTTACCGAAGAACCACAACATGATTTTCTATACATAGGCGTGAACTTGACAAACCTCTTTTACGAATTTTGCACTGGTTTCCCGTTGAGAAAAGGATTGTGTACAAGTTGGCCACCCTATGACACAAATGTTTGAATGATAATGCACCATCATATTAATCAAATCTGTTAAGACTGTACATTCCAACTCGCAGTTTAAGGTCATCAGCTGACAAAAAGACATTTATTTTACCATCTATGAAACTTAAAACAATGGGTGAAAGGGCATTTGAATACCAAGGCCCCAAGATCTGGAATGCTTTACTAAGTACTTTGAGAGAGATCAAATCTTTTGATTCATTCAAATGTCAGCTGAAGTTGTTTCTGCTTTTAAAATAATAAGATGAATATTTGGAATAATTTTGTTTAGTCAGAATACAACCTTTTATGTTACTGTTGTATGTTGTACTGTATTGTAAAGCGCTCAGAGTCTGTGTACTTTATTCGGGGTTGAGTGCTATATATACATGTCATTTATTATTATTATTATTAAAACATTCCTGATACATCTGAGTGTTGATGTCTGGGAGTACCGTTTTCCCTTGATTGTGCACACCTTTGGGTCTTTTGAGTTTGTGGCCTTTTTCTGAACATGATTTAGTAGTGGGTTACTTGAGATCTTTTCTAAACAATGTTTCCAAATCTGAAAAATGTACCCTCTGTGGTTCGCTATTTCTTTCTTATCAAACATCTAGCGTCTTTATCCCCCCCCCC
>NW_004797415.1:1219531-1222697 GCF_000002075.1 Aplysia californica
CGTCTTCTTCTTCTTCTTCTTCTTCTTCTTCTTCTTCTTCTTCTTCTTCTTCTTCTTCTTCTTCTTCTTCTTCTTCTTCTTCTTCTTGACATTATTTGAATAAGCACTATTTATGAGGCTAAGGATGATAGTAAAGATGATGAGGACTATACTTCTATGAGAATAATGAAAATAAGACAATAAAAGATCTGAAATTAGAGATAATGATAGCAGCAACAACAGCAACAACACGACATGGACGACAATCACAAAAAAACACGATATTATTATAAGCAACACAATAACAGGACCCATCAAATAATAATACGCTTTGGGGGATTTTTAATAACGGTCGCATTTTCGACTGTGGCATCATGGTTGAGCTCTTTGGCTTGCAGGCTGAAATCCCTCCCCTTTACACCTGGTTTTTCAGCGTTCAATTTCACTTTCCAGGCTTCTTTCATGCTGCCGATTGTCAATGTTTTGTTTGTATGGTGAACGAGACTGATCTAACTCCATAACTGTTGGCGACATAAAAATTTACACGAATTCCAAATGATTGTACAGATTTAATTCTGGCTGTTCAGAAAAATCGATAAAATCGTTTCTGTGGTTGCTAAGAGTTTACTAGAGGAAAACCGATGCTGTCGCTAGGATGACGAGACCTCCCGCGGGCCCAGCCCCGCCCCGGAGCTCCACAGACGCTGCACGAGCAGATGACAAGCCGGCCACCTGTTCCCGCGCCAGGCACCGGTCCTCCAGGAAATCAGGCACTCTGGCCCCGCCCCGGATGTCCTCGTCTGGCCGCTCCTCCACGCACGTCAGCGCAGGTGGGGACGGGTCGTCGAGGTCAAGGTTGATGGAATAACACACCATGTCGTGTACAGTGTCTTTGGCCTCGCTCCCAGATGTGTGGGCATCGTCATCACCTGACCAGAATTTGGAACTCCCAGCCGCTGGGGAAAGGAGAGATCTCGATGGTGGTGGGGACATGGGGTTTTCACCTCGTTCTCTTTCTCGAATGATTCGTATGGCTTTTGCGAAATCAGGCATGTTGTGGAACAGTTGTTCTGTTTTCAGAGGTGAGAGCTCATGCCTCTGAATGTTCACTAGATGCTTGCTCGTAAAGATGGTTTGGTTGAACTGAGGATCATGTAGGGTGCCAGAAGCCGCTGAGAGCTCGACTACCAAGTGCAAGAGGCTATCCAAATAACAGCCCCAGTCGGCTGCCAAACGACCCCGTTCGTGCGCCGAGAGTGAGTGGCCGCTGTTCTCCGTGACGCCCACGTAGACGTGAGCCAGCACAAAGCACGCCCCGCCACGACTGTGGGAGGTTCCCGGACACTCAAACTCCCCGCACGGAATGTCGGTACTCACCACTGCCTCCCTTCCCTCCTGGAGTTGGGTCAGATTGACATCACAGCGAGACTGCATCCAGTCGAGGGTGTCGATGGAGGACATGGAGGACCGCAGCTCAAACTGGAGGCCGTCCGTGGACATCAGCGTCAGGACCGAGAAGAAAAAGGAGCGAGTGAGACCAGGAACATGCAGGTACGGCGACAGAGTAATGTTCCAGCCTTTGTTACATATGGCGCAGTATTTGTTCTTGAACACTGGCTTGTTATTGAACCCCAGCTTGTAGACAAACACGAAGGAAGAGTCGCCCCTCTCGCAGCTCTGAGTGAGAGAATTGTCCTGGCCAGTGACGGTGTGGGGGCAGGTGGCGATACTGCTGGGGGCACACATAGACGTGAAGTCAGCGACTGTTTGGTCGGGGAGATACCTCGAGTCTTCCACAGTAATCAGTTGGGACAGTTGGGCCAGGTTCTGAATGCTGTCACCGGCTGACACAGAAGCTTCCAGACGCCACGGGACTGCGTCCGCTCGGGATCCTCGGTTGTTGCAGTCGTAGATCTCCTTGTTCTTGAAGGCAAGACCGGTGGACGGCTCGGTATAAGGAGCTTCCACCAACAGCATCTTCAGCAGCTCAGAGGCAGAAATATCCTGTAAAGTCTCAATTGGGTGTCCTTCAACGACTCGGGGCCTCTCTGTAGACCTGGTCAAGTTGTCCGTTAGTCGTTCCTGACTTAAGGGCGAGTCTCCGGTCAGTTCATCGACGGCGGATCTCCTGGGACAGGTGCTGATAAGATGGTAACCGTTCAAGCACTCAACTTCTGAGGACAGGAATCTCCGGAACGCGGTGCGGGCAGACTGGAAGACGTCAGGACAGGTCGCCTCGAAATCTTCACAACAGTTCCGGTAGACGAGACAAGTTCCGTGACAGGAGCAGGGCAGAGATCCCGGGAGTCGACACCGCCCCAGGCACGACAACACGAGTGGGTCTTTCGACTCTAGGAGGTGGGGGGCTGTGTTTGTCGGGGCTGTGTTTGTGTTTTCTGGGGCTGGGGGTGAGTCCATCGGGGCTGTGTTTTCTGGGGCTGGGGGTGTGTCCATCGGGGCTATGTTTGCCGGGGCTACGTTCTTCCAGACGTGTGGGGCTGTGTTCCTCGGAGCTGTGTTTGCTGGGAATGTGTCGGTCGGGGATGTGTCTGTGGGGCGGTGGGGTAGAGCCCCACTCTCGGTACACAGGAGCAGGCAGAGACAGACGACAGCTGGGATGTGGCGGGGTCGGGACGGCTGTGCTGGAGGTCGTGACGTCATCTTTGGGCTGTCTCAGAGAAAATACATTTTGTGTTCGTACAGACATTGGTCTTTGCTAGTTGTTTGTTTGTGGGTTTTGTTTGTTTGTGTTGTTTGTTTGTTTGTGTTGTTTGTTTGTTTGTGGTTTTGTTCGTTTGTTGTTGTTGTTTGGGTTTTTTTTTTGGGGGGGTGGTTTGTTTGTTGTTGTTGTTTTGGTTGGAAGGGGGGGGGGTTGTGTAGGTGTGTTACATGCTCCCATACACACAATTGAGATAATTACATTTAGAAGGCGAACCTGGGCTGAGAGGGGTACAATGTCTTAGACAATGAAACTAAACATATGGCCTTTCATGCTGTTTAGTTTTTAATTCATTTTTCTTAATATGTTTTATCGATTGCACATGCTCTAGAAATATCTTGTCAGAATTCAACTTTAAAAATCTAATCTAATGTTAAAGGAAAGGGCAAGAAAAATTACATAAAACATGTATCTCTCTCTCTCTCTTTCTCTCTCTCTCTCTATCTCTCTCTCTCTCTCTCTCTCTCT
>NW_004797415.1:1223191-1224949 GCF_000002075.1 Aplysia californica
TTATATACATATATATATTATATATATAAATTTATATATATTAACAGCTTGCTGACATTACGCATATACTCATTCTTTAAACTCCCCGCTCGTCTACGCTGAGATTTTACACTTACTCACTTTTATCGGGTGACCAAAACAAACTTAACAAACTTTTTCTGAATATCTCGCACAAAATTTGTACTACAATGTTGTGATTTGGAACATATATAATTTTTAAGGGATGCAAACTGTTTGTGTTTGACATGAAAAGATCACTTTGTCTTGGAATGTTCAGTTCTGATTCTCTACAGGTCCTAAAAGATGGACCACTTTCGCCCTGGACATCAAAGAAGGCCTTTTAATTGTGCGAAACTTACGAAACGAGTCGGGGTGAGGAAATGTTCAATAGAAAAAACTCTCTGCTCTCTACAAATCTTAACCATGATCTCAACAGGCAAAGGAAGCTTGAGAAAAACTATCGGCAAAATTCTGTTAGCCTGTTGTTAGACTGAGGCCACAGGTAGAATTCTGTGACTGAGGCTGCAAACGCTCTGGCTTCACGTCCCCCCACGTTGCCACGTTGTTACCGTCACCCAACTTACAGATGTGACGGAAGCCTTCTTTGACCTATACCCGGCGTGGCACTGACTTCACATCACAATCCCCACACTTTCACGATCCGCCCTTCACCATTTTGATTTTACCGCTACAGTAAAATTGCTCTCTACAAATCGTCATTCTTCGGTCAAGGGGTGGAAATTCTAAAAATACCACTGTCAGGATGTAGAAAGCTGAAATTCTTTTTAATCAAAATTGCACTAAATTGTATTTTTAACTTCAGATTTGGATTCTGCCATGAACATTACTTAATTACCTTCTGGTGTGCGAGATGTTTTTTTCGAAAAAATAGACAATTTAAAAATAATTGTAAACACGCTGGCCTCGTCCTACAAAAATATGTTTTGACTCTTTGGGTTGTTCTCTTCGTTCTTTTTGTAGGCTCTGTATAGATCTAGTATGAGACACTGTCTTGATTCAGAACTTGAGCAGACAAGATGGAAGAAGCACTAATTACAGCGGTGTAGAAGAGACCTGCACTTTTGGATAAATCACCAGACAATTCCTCACTCAGACATTACGTCAACAAGCAGTGGGTAGACATTGCTAAAGAAGTTGGAGTGGAAAGTAGAATTTAAGTTTCATTGTTGACTGTTGTTGTTGTTTTTTAAATCACGAGGGAGAAAGGAATGTGAAGTCAGGACGTTTGTGTAATCAGCTCAAACTTTCCCTCCCCAAAATGGAGAGTTGAAAACGTGGGGAACGTGAAGCCAGTGCGTTTGCAGCCTTAGTCTTGTACTGTAGTTTGCAATATGGCGCAATCGTTGGGATCTTTAGTGGTAGGCCTAATGTGAACTAGTGCGTCACGCTACAAAAATGGGGACATCGCTGAAAATGGATTGGGGTTTTTTACGCGCTATGTAGAGCAACACTATTCTGTGGATTTATTTAAAATGAATGTCAGACAAATTCCTTTTAACTCCAAAATGTTACGTTCAAATTTAAAACACAAATCTTAGATGTGGAGGAAAATATTTACAAAAAAAGTTGTTTAGGTTGTTTTTTTGGGGTTTTTAAAAATCGCCTTGTATTAAACTTACCGCTCATCCACAGGGAGATTCTGGAGTTGTGCGTGCATCCAAAACCAAAACGCAAACTTCTTCATCAACGGAACTGCCGAGTTTTAGAAACTCTTGGAACAACATGACTTTATATATA
>NW_004797415.1:1226050-1238730 GCF_000002075.1 Aplysia californica
TATATATATATAAAATGATCCTATATGCTTCTTTTTGATTACCCGCAAATGGACGAACGTTTAAAGTTTATCCGAGAACAAGTAGCAGATGAACATGTTTGTTTGGTGTTTGTCTCCGCCCACAGAATCATTCACGAGAAGGGCTACTCCCAGGAGGAGTGTCTGCAGTACAAGCCCGTGGTGTACAGTAACGCCATACAGTCCATGATCGCCATCATCAAGGCTATGGGCCAGCTCAAGATCGAGTTTGGTCACCCGGATAGAGCCGTGAGTACTTGTGTGTGTGTGTGTGTGTGTGTGTGTGTGTGTGTGTGTGTGTGTGTGTGTGTGTGTGACAAACTGGGTCTGTGACAATCTGGACCTATGACAAACTGGGCCTGTGACAATCTGGACCTGTGACAAACTGGGCCTGTGACAAACAAATGTATATATATATATACACATGTATATATGTGTGTGTATACTGTTTGCCTCTCATTATCTGACAACATCCTGTGAAATCAATCTAGTGGTACTGTGGATTCCTGGACACTCACACACAAATTGAGGAGGACAGAGCAGACACACTCGCCAAAAAGGTACATGCATCTAGACAGGAACGGTCTGACATTCCAACGTCATACAACACTGCAAAACAAATCACCAAAAGCAACAACAAACAAGATTGGATGAACAGGTGGGCCTTGGGAAAGACAGACAGAGCAGTTTTCAAACATATGAAACGAAATGACAATATCAACTACCTGCAGAGAGAGAAACAGACCACGATCTTCCGCCTACGAACAGAACATATACAGCTCAACTTCCACCTGAACAGAATAAAACCAGAACTTCCCCCAATGTGTCCCTTGTGTGACTAGATCTATACATATGAGACTGGATTATCACCTGTTCCTCTGTACAGACCTAAACGACATCAGAGCTACCCTTCTCCCTCCGAGACCAAACATTAACAACACACTCTATAAAACATTACAGCAACTGCAGCAAACCGGCACTTATCATTACATGGCATTGGACAGAAGGGCGAAGCCCAGCTGTTGCTGGATCGACAAAAACAACAACAACAACAACACCAACAACAACAACAACAATAACATCAACAACAACAACAATAACACCAACAACAACAGCAACAGCAACAACGTCAACAACATCATTAGCAACAATAACAACAACATCATCATCAACAACAACAGCATGTAACGATCAGGTCCGACACATGTAGCCAAACGTTGGTACAAACATTGACGCATTGTTTAACTCTTTGTGTCTATGTTTTATGTCTTTATGAGATACATGTAGAAGTAGAAGGGGTGCGAGCTCGTAGGTGACAATATGAACCTTTTGAGTTCGTATTTTTATTTCTCAATTGCTGGATCCGCTTTCAGTAAAACGGGTGCCACGATATTGAAACACCTTGACCAGTTTCAGTTGTTTATCAATCAAATGAATATTCAGAGGAATCAGATTTCAGTCGTTCGTTTACTTTGACTTTGACTTTTTCCTTCCTCTTGTATCCTTATGGTGTCGAGGGGATGTGTAAGTTTCGGTCCTGTGCTAGGTGTGTAGCGTCTGTGATAGATATATGTTATGTTGTCCCAAGACCTTTTTAACCTCATCCAGCCAGGTCTTTCTTGGTCTTCCTCTTGATTTGAAGCCGGATTCTCGGGTGCTGTAAGCTCTAACCGTTAGTTTATTCTGGGGCATTCTAGTTAGATGTCCAAACCATTTGACTCTTTGACGTTCTATGAATGTTATTACTGGTGGTATTCCAATTTATAGACGTATAGTTTTGTTTCTTATACGGTCTCTTCTGGTGAAGTTGATGGTTTTGCGGAGACATCTCATGTTTGTTGTTTGTTAATCACATGACTTTTCAGATGGCTCAGATTTCAGATGTTTGTTAATGACAAGAATGTTCAGAGGTCTCAGATTTCAGTTGACATTCACGCAGGAGACACGGATTCTATTTCCGAGTTGTGTCGATTTTTATATATATAATAATAGATTTCTATATGTACATGTATAAAATATGATGTATACTATTAATATTTCTGTTGTGGAAATGGTTGTGAAGAGCCAAAGCAGCGATACTTTTAGGAAGCGTTTCGGTCGGTTTCTAAAATATTATGTCAGTCCGTTCTTTTTCGATAATGCACTTTGGCGTTGGCAGTGCAGCAGCTTGTAAAACTCTTCTCTGAACTTTGTGTTTGCAAAGAAATAAGACAGGAAATTCAGAAATGGTCCAGCATATTCTACCAGCGCTCTTGTGTTGTGCGACACCAGGAAGATGTTGTGGAATCGTCTGTAGAGGTCAAAGTCCGGCACACACAGACGGGCCACTGCCAGGAAGACCGCGGCGCTGTTGGTGCAGACAAAGACGACAGATATCACCGTCACCGTCTTCACCACCTGCTCCTCCTTCGAGCTCAGCTTGCTCCCCGTCTTGGCGGTACCCGGGACAGTCGCAGCCGACATCATCGATCTTCTAAACTGTGACGTGGACCTCAAGGCCAGAGTTAGGACAACGAGGCAGACGATGACCACAACTTCGGAGGCTATACCCAGGAAGGTTTGGTTGACCACGTCCATGAAGGACAAAGCAGAAGCCGTTCCTGGAGCTCTCCAGATAACTAACATGCTGGAGTTTGTCTGAGGGTCAACTGACCAGTGCATTCTTTGCTTGACCAATACGGGTAGGTAGCTGGAGATACCGTACGCCCAGATACCAAGCAGGACAAAGACGCTTCTCTTCCTCGTGAAAACAGTTTTAAAACGTAGCGGCAGAGCCACACAGCAACATCTTTGGACGCTGATGAACGTTGTAATGAGAATAGAAATGTCCAGAAACATTTGGCCGTAGTAAACAAAGAGGATAGAGAGATCGAAGGAGTTCACCGACCAACTCTGCAGCAAGGAGCTGAAGACACAGAATACTGAAACACCTGAAGACCCTGCTACGACTAACAGGTGATCTGAAACAGCGAGCGAAAAGAAACAGATATTGACGGAATCTTTGAAACCTAACTTGGCTAACACGACTAAGTTGAAGGTATTGAACAACATGCTAAGTGATAGGGACAGGCAAATTAGTGCGTTTGTGACACTAATGGAAAACAGAAAATCCTCGACTGTAAAAGATTCCTCGGACATGATGCTATGTGAAGCAGACTTGGAACCTCTGGAACTATCAGCCTAAACCCCCACGTCTAATCCCCTCCTACTGCACTGTGTATGGATGAAACTTGGAAGACAAGGACGATTTTTTAGTACTGAAATATTGTGACGCTTCTTTTTTTTTTTTTTTCAACCTATCTTTGATGAAATAATCACTCGGGACAAGTTTTCTCTTCAAATACGAGTATCGGGACTAAAAAGTTCAGCATACTATGGCGGAAAAAAATTCGGAAATTGCTGAAGTATAGAATTGGAATGTTCCCTCATTATTATTTTTTTCAGTCGGTTTTTTTAAAACGTAGCACATTCGCATTCTGAAAGTGAAAGTACTGTCGATCAATAGCACGTACGGCAAGCTTGCGCTCAATGTCCCCTCCTTACTTTGTCTGGGTATAATTATCACGCATACTATACACACCTGGGTAGATATATCTAAATGAAGGTAACAAGACATAACATGACGTAATATTATGCCGTAATGGTCCCTTTGATCGCTTTTAAGTTCTCAGGTTTCCTTTGGCTTTAATTACCAGCTGGGCATTCTCTTTCTGTTCAGTGTTGAAGGTAATATTGGCTACTTTGGAAGATGTGTGTTGGGAAGAAAAGAAAATGTAGTGATCGATGTTGTGCGATTTGTTCTGTTGTCTTGTGTCTCATCGATCATAGATTAATAGAATAAATGCCTCCTCGCCTCGCCGACCTCTCTCACTCGGAGACTGCATAAGGTCATAATATGAGCGCGCGAGACACATTAGCCTTTTGCAGATGGTAGGAAATTTTTAATTTTGCCCGGGTGGCGGCCGAAGCCTACTCTTATCGATTTTAGACCACCAAGGGATCTTTAACATGCCCATCTTGCACACGGGACCTCCGAGATTTTTCGTCATTGTACGAGGAGGCTAGGTGTCGATCTCTCCTGCCAGAAGACCAGGGGTGTATCTGAAAGACAGCAGCAAGAAAAAGGAGCCAAGGGGTGTAGAAAGGCTGTAGAAAGAGTCCGGAGCCTAGAGGAGAGGGCAAAGGAGGTGATGGCGTGGGGACAGAAAGCAGACGACAGAACATTGGTAGAGAGCAGGAAAGGAGGGGAAAGGAGAGCATATTAGAGAAGAAAATTTTCGAACCCGGGACCTTTCAATGAGAGGCGAACACCTTAACCTCTAGGCCACGAAAGTGCCCTTTCATCTGGCTTGTGATTCTCTTTTGGTTCCAAATGCTAATGAAGAACGGGTAAAAAAAAATAAAATAATAACATAAGAAAAGATGAAAGTGTTGACAAGAGCTCAGATTAATGATTTAATTTATGTTTTAGTAAGGTTTTATGGCGCTAGCAACTGCATGCGGTCATATTGTGCCAAGGAGTGGCCGGATGTCAACAGACAAGTCCAAACGGGGGAATCAGACTTACTCTGCTCACTTCTCTAGCCTCAACAGCACAAATTAAGTCTACTTCGACTATCAGGGCACCCCGGAATTAGCAGTTCACAAGAGTGACAAATATACGAAAGATGTAGAGGAAAAATGACGATTTTAGGCTACATATGAGGAAAGAAAAAGCAGCAGCAGTTCCCCCTATGTTGTTGCGGCACAGTATGAGCATGACATTGATAAATCAGCCTATTTACAATTCTACTGTGCATAAGAACATGTTAATATTCCCCCTTTGGGAATGGCCTAAAGACACCCCAACCAGTCAACTGCCTTGGGGGGAGGGGGGGGCATAATATAGATTTCTGTATTTATAAATTATGGAACACAATTTAGTGCCCTCACCCACTCTGGCTGCTCCCAACTACAGTGCAATAACACCAGAGATCAGATCAGAGTCTGTCTGACTTGCAGCCCCGTAGGCCTACTGCTCTACCATGTGCAGACCATGAAAATAATAAGAAGAAGAAGAAAAAGAAAAAGAAGAAGAAGAAGAAGAAGAAGAAGAAGAAGAAGAAGAAGAAGAAGAAGAAAAAGAAGAAGAAGAAGAAGAAGAAGAAGAAGAAGAATTTAAAAAATAACAATACATGCCAGTAACATTGCAAGACACGATTACTAGATCTAGATCTAGTAAAAGTTGGGTTGAAATCAGTGCCGCCTGTCAAAAGTTATCTGCAATAAACCACGATGCTTTTGAATTGGACGAGCTGTGATATAAGACAGAATAATAATGTCGTACTTGCATATTATATATATATATATTATAAGCCTAATATATGTAGTTTTATGTTCTCGTTTGTCGTATGATGGGCGAGTGCAGAATAGGACCTTTGTAACACCATTGCCACTGTATGCGACCAAGACAAATAAAACCCACCTTCTATACATTTGTGCGCTTTGAAAACAAGCATAAAACAAACAAATAAAACAAGAAAGAATAATTATCACTGTTACAGAAGTATTAAAATTTGGCTTCAAATAACTACATAAGTATCTATTTGGGTCCGAATTAATTTGTTGGTCGTTTGAGCCTCACACCGGAGACATGTCTGGCAAAGCCGTGTTGGCGCGGCGGGCCTGCCTGGCAATCTCTCTTTGTCCTTTTTGTTGACTGTTGACGTTGTGAGACCGGAAGGCCTGAAGGACGCACGCGGCATCAGTCATCGTCCTTCCATCTTTTCATCATTCCATCATCCATCACGACGTAGGAATGCAGTTTTATCCACTCACACCCCATTATTTAGTAATTCTAGATATGTATTTATTCTTTGTGAGATGCTCACGAAAACAGCGATGGCATTGACGGGGTTAAACGGTAGGTAGATTCTAGACAGGAGGGTTTTAGACTTGGTTCGCAGTTAAAAAGCATTGATCTGCACTGCGCGCGACATGCAGTTTCAAAACGACGTGGCAGTGATGTGTCATCAGCTTTGTCGTTGTCCTTCGATGTCTGTGGGCGTGAATGGGTGGACTAAAAGCGACTTCAGGTCGGCGGTGGACAAGGTAAATTGACTAACACTAGAATCAGGACTTCCGTAAGTTACGCCCGTAAGGAGCGACCACTCCATCCAAACAGTGACTTGAGTGACTATAAAAAAGAAGAGGCCTAACCCTAACCCTAACCCAAACCCTACCCGGCCCTACCCCTTCCCCTTCCCCTTCCCCCCTTGCCCTCAATTCTGGGCGCTCTTTAAATTGCCTTCCCGTTCCATCGGCAGCCATTTTGAAACTGATGTATTGCCAGGTATACGTGAATATTAACACGCATGATTACTACGCGCGCCTAACGAAACCACGCACTCAGTTGTCTACGTGCGGAAAAGTAGTTCCGCGGGACACTTTGCTTTGTGCGCCAGCGACGAGGCGGGTAAGCGAGCGAATGTTGCGTGTGGAGGGGGGTTACATATTATATGTCTTTTCAAGATAGTGGGGGGGGGGGGGGTTTCAGGGGGGCACTTGCCCCCCTGGCATACATCCACAATAACAAGAGCCAGAGCGCGCGCGTGCAGAGCCCATTAAGGTTTTTATGCAAATGAGCGCTCGTGCGCATCCCTCGCCAGCTGCGAGGAGAGGTGATTGTGAGGGAAGTAGGCACTTGGACAAAAAATTCAAAATACTACTACCCCTATGTGTCATACATCATTAAAAAGAGCTTTTCAAGAGCTTTACAAAGATACCAGAATCAACTTCCTATCTTAATTAGTTCAAAAGTTATGATAAATTGATGATCGGAATTTACTGTCTATATGGCCTTTGTATTTATGACTCAATTTTTGTGACCGAAATGACGGCAGAAATTCATAATATGTCTGTAACTTTTTAAATACTGCTCAGAACTGCATCATTTTTTCAGGTCCACGCCCACGGCATTATTGTCTGTTATTAACAATAAACAGGGCAACAGGTAAGTGAATGGTTTATTTTGAAAGAAATGAATTCATTTGCATGTTGATTTGGCTCACTTTCGCTCAGAAAAATTACAAAATCATTCATAACTTCCAAATTTTTAAAGATAATTGCTTCAAATTTTGCATGTTATCTCCTGGAGCAATGGTGCATACTTTGGTACATAAAGGCTGCTTTTATGTGAGTGGATACAGACACAAGGTATGCCAAAGGCAAAAGGTTTGTGATGTAATCAGGGCTGACCGTGTGACAAGATGATACCAGAATGATGCTGACTCACAACAGAACACAGAGTTAATACTTCTCTCTTGGCTTGGTGACCTGTAGTATTACACACAACACAAAGAACAAAGAACACAGTGTACACAGAGTACTGGCAACACAGAAGAGGAATTTAATGAGTCAAGGAGAACAAGTGTCCGCCAGTGGAATTTAGAGAGCAACACAGAAGAGGAATTTAATGAGTCAAGGAGAACAAGTATAGAGAGGATGTTCAAGCGGAAGCCTACAACAATGTCACATCGTTAAAGAGAGCATCTGTCAGAAATTCAGAGACGGGGATTTTGCTCTCTGTTGCAGCCGTTGTGGCGTCCTCTTGGTAGGCTATTACGAGGCAAGGCTTCCGCTTGAATGTCTCAAAACGTACCAATTCTGCTTGGAATACGACATCCTCTCCATCCACATCCCAGGTGTGAGTACACTTCACCCCACTGACCGCAGCAGAGTCAGTGTTTTTGATGGTATGAAAAAGGTGGACCATGTCTTCAGAAAGGTCACAGAAAAGGTCTCCCTCAGTTCCTGTTGTGAGGAAGTCTGTGACCTTCTGCTCCACCTTCTTCCGATCTGTGCGGTCCCTCCGTTGGGCCAATTCCACCTGGCGCTGGCGCTTGACGTTGGTGATCTCCTGCTCCTTCTGTTTGAGGGCGCTTCGATTTCGGGCTCCTTGAGAAATTGCAAAGGAGACAATCTCACGTTGTTCAGCAGAGGGCTTGCTGTTCAACCACTCTGCTGTCTTGTTTGATTGCCACTTCACTTTTCCGTCAAGGAACCCGATGGTGGCGTTAGGTGCTCGACGAAATTGAGCATCGAAGCGCCCTAAGGTCCGCTCCGAATGCATGTTATGCACAGGAGCGGCAGAAGTCACATCAAGAAGGCTGGGCGTTGGTTCAGAGAGAGGGCCCTGAAGATAACGTAGAAGCTGTCTGTCAAGCAGAACGACGAAAGCTCCAGCGAGCTTCTTGATGATTTCGGGCAGCACCTCTGCATGGTGAGAAGGTACTGCCCTCAGCTGACGTAGTGTTTCATCGTCGTCCTGCAAGGGTTCCCCGAAGAGGCAGTCAGTTGAAGAAACCAAAATGGAAGGGTCAGCTTCTACGCTGCGTAGGTTCTCAACACAGCGTATCAGCTTGGGGGTCCCCTCCATATGGCTCATTTCCTCCTCTCCACAGTACAGCTCCTTCATCCAAGGGCCAGTCAGCAGCTTACCGAATAAGCCTGAAATTTGAAAAAGTACAGACCATAAGAGACCATCCACTTCTGCTAAGAATACCACAATTTCTTTCCTTCGTACATAAATAAACATGCAGAACCATGAAAATACAAGAATCTGTCGCCGCAGATACCCACTTGCCAGTGCCTCTTATATCTTCTTCAACAACTTACTGGATAAGGTAATAAAGTATCCTCTTACCCAGAGCTCTACAAATCTGTGAAAAATTCAAATCATGGAATAATACAAAAATAAAAACCAGGACAATACTTACCAAGTGCCTGCAGCTGAACAGAGATGTCCTCATTCTGCAGGTCACTCAGGAGGGACAAACGTAGCTGCTGAGAGGTACAGTACTTTTTCAAGTACTGTAAGAGATCTGGCCTCTTGGAGAATATCACACCGGACAGATGGAACAGGATGTGCAGGCGGTTGCCCACATAGCGCGGCATCAACCCAGGGCTGAGACCTGATTTTGTTAAAAAGGTCACAAAGCCATTAGGGTCTCCTGACCTCTGGTTGTAACTGAAGAAAATGATAATTGTACAGAAAGATAAATATCATAAAACAAAAATTATTAAAATGTAAAGGGTGAGCTTTTTAGATTTGAAAATTGGAAGTCTTCTGCTTCAACCATTCCATTTTGCAAAAAGATTTTAGTGTGATTTTAATAGGAGTTCTTTCCAGTAATGTGAAATGTTAACGTAAAAGGAAAGTCGTCACAAACAGAAACGGAGAAAGTGAACACAGCAACACAACATATGTATTTCCAAGTTGATGTAGCAGTGTACAGAGACAATGAAGGTTCACATAAAAACTCACCGCATTTTAGACAAGCCGCGCACCAAGTTGGCTGCTGTTCCCTCTACTCCAAATGCCCGGCCAGTGATCCCTCTCTCTGAATCAAACGTTCTTAAAGTCTTCTTCGCCGTGGTAGCGAGCCCGTCGAGGGGATGGAGGTTGCAGTTGAGCTGAACCAGGTCCTTCCCGAGCTGCTGCGACAGCTTGTCCGTCACACATTTGTTGACTGCAGCTCGGTCTGTCAAGGTCGACGAGATGGCTCTCTGAAAGGCGGCAAAGATCAGGGGCTGCTCTACTTTGTTGTAAAGAGCGTAGGCAGAGGACAGATGAATCAGAGAACTTGAAATTTGTGCTATGTAGTCCTCTGCCTTTCCTCCTGGCAACCCCTGAACCTGGATTGTGAGTGACTTGCGGTCACCCACAGAAATGTGGACTTCGTTCACATGCTCACCTTTCAGAGACGTCGCATCCCATGACAGAGTGGCCACTCTTGATCTGAACAGCTCCTCTGCAACCTGCAAGTCTGATATGGCCCCCATCTCATATGCCATTTGGGCAGACGTAGATGAGGAAGGGACCTTGCTGACTGTATGTCCCGTGAGCTCGCTTACCACGTAAGAGATGATAGGCCCAGCCTTCTCGATGGGTACTTGACTGGCCAAGCAGGTGTAGATACACTTACGAATCTGCGTAGTGTACGTCTTGCCAAGAACAGACGAGACATTGTCCTTGTTTTTGCTCTGCTGTGCCTCGAGCTCAGTTCTCAGCTCGCCGAGATCTGCTTCAAGGTTTGAGATGTACTGGCTGAGGTCAGCAGAGCGTAGTCTCTCTGAACGAAGAGAGAGTCTCGTCTGATTCAGCTGACGCTCCACCTGCTTGGTCTTCCTCTTCTGTGCCGCCAGCATGGCACGCCAATCAACAGACAAATCTGTCTGGAGGGTAGCCACCTGTGCCTTGAGTTTTTTGTTCTCTGCACGGCAAGAGCGGGACTGTGCGCGGAGGCGCTCTTTCTGTTTGGCACTTCTCGCCCGCTCTTGGTTGACACGCCGTACAGAGAACAGCCTTGTCATATTGCGCACTTGGCGCTTACTGTCCATGACCTGTTTATGGAAGACTGCAGAAGCGGAGCTGTGTACTTGTCGTTGCTCTGCACACTTCGTGCAGTCTCCCTTCAAGGTCATGGCAGAAGGTTCAACACGAGGTAAAACCTCCACCTCCTCAGGCTCAGGGAGGGGTGGGGCTGAACGTGGCTCGCTGGCAGCCTTCTTTGTCGGCATCTTGAACGGTTCGTTCATGAAGGCTACCAGGCGAGGCCACTCCTTGGCGATCCGCTTTTTCAAACGTATCACGGAGTCGGCCAAGCGGCGAATGGAAACATTCAGGGAAACGACGGTGCAGTCTGGATTTGAAGTCTCGAAGATCATGTGGGCTGTCTGCGTTGTCTTTCTGTCGTTTGTTTCCAAAAGCCGAAAGACCGACCCGTTCAACAGACCGCCAAGGTCAGCTGAAGGGAGGGGGAAGCTTTCCACCAGCTCCCTGAACTGGGTGGCATACATTGTCATAGCTGAAACAAAAAAATTACATCAAAAGATTGTGAGGTTGTGTCCATTAAAAATGAAAGAAAAGAAGACTGAGGAAAAAAAAGTTCACAGTAACATCATCATGATGAAGTACGACACTATGACTGCCTCTTTATTTTACGACATTTCATTTTTTTTAAAAACTAACACAAGTATCATTTTGGCTCATTTAAAAAAAAATATTCATGTGAAAGAAAGAATCAAAAACAAAACAACAGGATTAACCTTAACTGACTTTCACCTCTACAGACAGACTAAACTAAACACTATACTACAACTACAACAAACAGGTAAATTAGTCACCACAAGTACCATCCATGTCAAGAAGAATAGAGACAACATATTAAAAAATATTCCTTGCAATTAACAATACAGATTTTTTAAGCATTCAAAGAAAGTAAGATTATAATGCTTTACAAATCAAAAACAAAACACAACAATAGGCTAACTTTCACAGCCAACGCCAGCGCTGCCCACTGGCCGCTAGGCCTGGGTCCCGAGTCGAGCCCTTAATTAGGAAAGGGTGGTCATTTCTGCTACCTCGCATTTCCAAGGGATCCTAACAAACTCACTCATAATACATTATTCTTAAGGGAAAAAGGCTGCTTAAACTGTATATTGGCATCATTTTTTGGTATATTCATAAATAAAAGCAGGACAATCAGCTCAACTTACCTTAACTTCAACCCAATGTTTCTCCACGAAAACACAAACCGACGCGGATGAGAGTGGCACCACTGGATTCAGCGTCCAAAGCTCTACAAAAAGAGCGCGTCGATAAGTCACGTGCCCCGTTAGGTTACGAAGCACCCGCTAATTGCCGACAACACCCGCAAAACGAAAGGAATAACCGATACACAAAATCACCGGCTGCTACCGGCCGCCGTGACCCAGTTCTCGCGCACGGCTATCGAAGTGCCTAATGAATGCTTAGGGGTGGATGTCAACAGAGAAGTCCTTACAGGGAATCAGACTTACTCTGCTCATCTTTCTAGCTTCAACAGCACAAAGTCTGCTTCGACTATCAAGGCACCCTGGAAAAAGAGGGTCACACGAGTGTGACAAACATACAAAAAGAAGTACAGACGCAGGATCCTAAGAGTTAATATTAGCCTAGATCTCCAAAATCAGGCTAACTACTAATGGTTCTAAACTAGCTCTTATCCTGCGTCTGTGCCCAGATGCGCATCTTATCAGCAACCAATTACGTCGGACATGCCAGACAGGCCGCCGGGGTCACTCAGTGTGTACTGTTGGTGTACAGCGCGCGGGCCGGGAAACGTGTGTTTTTGCCATGAATACCGCAGGAGTGTGTTAACCGATGATGAAAATAACGCTCTATCCTTCATAGCTTTCTATTTATAAAGTGTTACAAACACATGAATAACCCCCTCTCACAAGCTGATAAGACATTACAAGTAGTTACGCCCATTCGAATAACCTTTCTTTCTGGACGCTCTTGTTGTTATGAATGACCTGAGGTTCGAAAGGGGATAATTAAGGTCAATTTTCGAATGTTTTACACTCAAATTGTTCTTTGTACCTGCACAATGGTATTCAAAACTATCAAATAAGCTTATTTTTTATCTAGTATCATTTCATACAAAATCAAGCTCATGTCATTTGAAAGATTTTGTATAGAAAAATGGAAGTCTTGTTTCCTGACTATCCTTTCGAGCTCTTCATGTCTAAGTGGGTCAATTTCTTCTATAATTTCATTGGACGAACATCTAGAGCTACCAACTTGGCATGTTTTGAATGAGACGTATGCCTCGACGAACCAACGCAGGCGGTTCAAG
>NW_004797415.1:1238830-1239998 GCF_000002075.1 Aplysia californica
GGTTACCGTGTACGTAGATATTGAGGCTGATGCCCGGTTACCGTGTACATGACACTGAGACTACGTGCCCGGTTGCCATGTAGGCCTACGTGACGTAGACACTGTGGCTAGGTGCCCGGTCACCGTGTACGTAGACACTCCGATCTAGAATCTATGTATTAGGCTCTAGCCTCTAGATTCTAGATCTAGATTAGATGATATAGACTAGATCTAGATTCTAGATTCTAAATCTAGATCTAGAATCTAGAGCTTACCTTTCAGTCCAGGATCATCCTCCTCTGGTCTCATTTGATTTATCTTCACAGATTTTCCGCTCAAAGTGGCTAGAACCAATCTCATACGGAAGTTGTTACAGCCTTCATATTGTAACGAAGACATCGTTGCTCGAATTTGTTGTTGTACCTAACAGTACCGAATACTCTCACAGGACAAAAACACTGGTCGTTACAAATCATCGGCGATAACACAACACGTGAAATCGGGAACGTTTTCGTAAACAAAGGGTGTTAACTCTTAACGCATTCAGAAACGAGCGAAGCTATGATTTTATCGGCTCTTATGTTTTCGAATTTTGCCATTTCTCACAACATGAATAAAAATTGTACCTAACCTAAACCGTAGATTTTGTATTTCTATGACTTGTAAAATCAGTCAATTCGAGTTTTAGACAGTATTTTATTTTGTGTAGATCTAGAATCTAGACTTCTACCTTGCGGGAAAAAGGGCACTTGGCAAAAAATATGGCAAACAATATAGCTTTGTTTGAACGTTAATTAAACTTTGACACAAAAATGTACTACAATGCCAAAAAAGAAACAAGTCTGTCGTTTTATAAAGTGTATCAAAAGGGTGAGGATAGGTAGTCCTAGTCTTATCATATTAAATTATTCCTTCTAACACTAACACATGTTTTTTGTGAATATATTTCAAGATATTTTGCATGAATTATCTCCAGAATATTTGAATCGGACACAGTAAAGAACTTTCAAATTGTTGAAATGGATCTAGATAGATCTAGATCTAGTAACGCGTTAGAAATGTGGCACACTTCCGTCTTGCCGTTTGGTTTGTTTACTACCAAGTCGGCCCTAACGAAGTTCTTAAAAAAATTAGGGGTTTCTTGGAACCAGCCGACGATGCAGTATTTAGACAGCCGTATTTATTGGTA
>NW_004797415.1:1242640-1244916 GCF_000002075.1 Aplysia californica
AGCAATAAAGATGTTGCCCATTTTGTCCAATTATCCTTGAAGGTAAAATCACCCTGCACTGTACCTCAATAAGCACAAAAGGAATATTTCTGTGACTTTGTATAAAAAGGTGTGGCCTAAATAAGGTAAGGGAGGGGGGTTTAGCTTATTTAGGCCACACATGCTCAAACTACCCTTTTCAGGCGACTGAGTTCGTTCCACTTTCATAATGGTGCACCTTTCTCATTTAGTACGGTTTTGTCTCAGTGTACAACTTATAAATCATAGCCATAATGAATATTGTAAAGAACAAAGCACAATACGCAAAATTTTTCTCAATCCCAAAGCCTATCCACTTTTTTGATAATAACTGAAAACAATACATGCCAGTTGTCATGAATAGTGAAGAAAAATGCGGGGAAAAAAAGACAATGAGGTAGACTATAATTTGTCCAAAAAATTGCAAGTGCAAGTGAAGATCATAAAATAATTTTGTTATTTTCTGGTCATCTTTCCCGGTTTATAAAAAAATTCCAGTGGGCCTACTACTAGATCTATGTATCTGAAGAACATTTTGCTTGCCTTTATTAGCTTTTTTCATGTACATGAAAGCATAGAATATATAGTTTCACACATATATATGCACAATACTTTGAAAAAGAAAGATAAGGTCATTGTTGTTCTGTTTTTTTACGGAATCCGTTTTACGTTGAGAAAAGCGGTAAAAACAAGTTAAAAAATTTTAAGAATGCCCATAATATTAGTATTAGGAATCCGAAATTACTGCCTAGTTGGCTTACTCTTTAATAACCATGAGCAGTTAAGAAAAAAAAAGACAATGATATAGGATTTGTCTAAATATGACCATTAGCAATAAAGATGTTGCCCATTTTGTCCAATTATCCTTGAAGGTAAAATCACCCTGCACTGTACCTCAATAAGCACAAAAGGAATATTTCTGTGACTTTGTATAAAAAGGTGTGGCCTAAATAAGGTAAGGGAGGGGGGTTTAGCTTATTTAGGCCACAGGTGAGGCCTAAATAAGGTAAGGGAGGGGGGGTTTAGCTTATTTAGGCCACCTGTGGCCTAAATAAGGTAAGGGAGGGGGGTTTAGCTTATTTAGGCCATATGTGGCCTAAATAAGGTCACTCTTTTTGAAAGGACCGAAGTTATGGTAATACAAAAGTTCACTTCCGGAAATAGTCGTCACAAAACACTAAGGTGACGGTATGCCGTACATAGGCTCTAGATCTAGAATCTAGTTGGTATAATATTATTAATGTTGGTAAAATTTGAAGATTAGCAGACCGCCTGCAGGAACTACTTTTTGGGGACTAAAAGCACTAAGGCCCCATTTAGACGTAGGGCTAACAGTTGGTTGATGGACAAACTGTAGGATATCGAAAGGATGGCCGGCATCCTGTCAACTTCCCGGTAAAACTGAGTGTGGAAATGAGAAATGCTCTCGATATTGAAGGCGAAGGGTTCTCAGTCCAACCACAAGATATCCGGCGACGCCAGATATTTCCTGGCCAGGGAACTGAAGGCACGACGACGAGGGAGCGGCTTCTTTGATGTTGCCCCAGGCGGACTTGAAAATGCATTCCAAAAATTTCCTAAATATTCGTCAATTAAAAAACAAATAATACGATTTTCCTGATCAGGGACCCAAAATTAGTAAAATTCATGATGGGAATGCAATTATCCGCGAAAATGTAATACCGGATTATTGGCAGGGGGCTAAGTTAAATTCTTTTTGCGAAGTGACTATTTCGCCGAACGTTCAGAGAAATAGTGCCGATCTTTATTTCTCCGAACGGTTTCCGGCTTCCGGTCTCGTGATTTTTTTGCCTATTTATTGCGAGAGTTCGGCGCCAACTTTCATTCTGCCCCTCTGGTCTGGGAAGGAACACCACATGGCAAGCCCGCCTATACCCTTCAGTAACACCCACCCCACACCCACCACCATCATGCACATGTACACACACAAACTTATACACACACTAACTAAACATGATCATTGGGCAACTTTTGAACGTATGACGAGTTGAACTGTGGATGGAGAGACAGTGTGAGTGAAAGAGCGGGTGAAAGGAAGAATGTACGAGTGTATCCACAGGTGACAGCAACTACAAGACGCGACAACCGACAATTATTTTTCTTTCTTCTCACTGGGGGGGGGGGCAAGATATAAAAAAAGAGAGAGTGTGAGAGGGGGGCTATATAATATTCCCCGGTTCCGGGGGGAGGAGGAAAGGGAGTTTATTCTTTTTTTATTTCTTGGGAGGGGGGGGGGG
>NW_004797415.1:1246001-1294852 GCF_000002075.1 Aplysia californica
AAAGCTCATCTACACCCCCTCCCCCCTCCTCCCCTTCTGTTAAGTGTTCTAACACCCTATCATCATCCTGCACGCCCTAGGAACTTAGGTTACCAGAGGTGGTCTGCTAATGTTCAAAGAGGCCGGGGGTTTCAGGGGGGGGCTTGACCTAAAAAAAAAACATGGGGGGGGGCTTCAGGTAGTGCATGGTATGGTTACATTTCATTTTAAAAGGAAAAGGCTAGCCGTACTTTATGACGGCTAGACTGCCAGGTTAGCTGTCCTAGTTGTTGTTATCGATCCAGGCAGGCAAGCCGTACTTAATGAAGGCTAGACGGCATGGCTAATTGTACTTTATAATGATGGCTGGACTGACAAAAAGCAAAAGTACTGATGTAGATCTAAAAAAAAAATTAAGTTTGCAATACACCTAAAGTATTTGTATTTGAGATGAAACCAGAAGGTGCCTTACTGAAATGCATGTGTATTTCAAACCTGAATTCAGCTATTCGAAGCGTGGGAGAGCAATTCGAATGCCGTGTGATTTTTTTTTTTCAAAACAGACAATGGATTTTCATCTCATTTTTCTCAAATGTAGTAAGTTTGGAGCACATTATATATCTGAAATCATTTAGATTTTAAATATAGAAATACTCCTTATTTGATGGTTACGAGACAGAGTGATTAGTGGAGCCATCAAGAGATATATAAAATATCCCTCTTGAGAATATCCCTTATATTCACTCGTTACACCATAGCTCAAGCAAGGGCAGTTGACTCATGAAGCAAAACAAATATTTTTTTTTATTCTCATGAAGTTAACTGTTGCAATAAGCTCCCCTTCCCCAAGGCTATTCAAAATTCGAAGCACTATGAACGGTGACGTCATGTCATCACACTGCACTGTTTGCACCGAGGCAGCACGCATGCGCACAGTGACTGGCGCTGCAAAAGTAATGGACTGATCATATATAGAAGAAAACAAGTCGACCATGCTTCGAATAGCAGAAGTTAGGTCTGGGCTTATCGTATAATATAAAGAAAAACTATTCGATGGCTCTTCGAATAGCAGAAGTTTGATCTGGGCGTAGCGTATTGAAGAAAAAAAACATTCAACGATGATGTGAATAGCGGAAGTTAGGGATGGGCTTATCATATTTAAGAAAAACCATGCGACAGCGATGGGAATAGTTAAGGAATGTTGAATAGCGGAAGTTAGGTCTGGACCTATTATATACAAGACAAAAACATTCGACGTAGGTATTCGAATATCATGAATTGTGAGCTCATGCTTGGAGGCTTCGATTAATTTTTGTTTCCTCAAAATGGCACAGCACTACTAAGTGCGCCTAGACTGTCATAACCCTTTGAAAAAGTTCAAAATCCTGAAAAAAAGTGGGAAACCTGTGTGCCGTGGGTCCTCACATCGAAATCCGCTTTAAACTTGAAATAATGGAATAAATGGGGATTTACAGTACAGCATACACCTAACTCAAAGCATTAACCCTTTAAGCCCTTGCTACCGGTACACCTGTGGCTCATGATACTGCCCGAATGCCCAGCGGTGAGCGAGACCCCATCCCCGACCTGTCTTGTCTGAGACAAAGCGCGTACGGAAAACATCAGTTACTACACAAGACGTTATTGGTTATTTTGAAAATCTTTCCGAATTAGATGCTGGTAATGACAAGGTTGTGGTGGCGGCATCTTCGAAGCAGAAAGTCTGGGTTCGAGCTTCGATTCAGACATATTTTTTTTGCCCCCCTCCTGCCCACCCAGCAGTACCTGACTTCGAATTGGGGGAGTAAAAGCTGCATGGAAAGGAACTGGCCACCGTACCACAATATTATTATATGCCGAAGGCCCAGGAAGTTGTCTCACTAACAAGGCAATCCCCAATGTCCAGATCAGATGCAGGAACAACGTTACTTTTTAATGACAAGGACTACCCTGAGGGGGATCATGATTATGATTATGACGATTACGAATGTTGTAAATTTTTACTTTCACTCCCACACAGATGCACTGCTTTGGGGGTCAAACTGCAGTATTTTTTGCTGCAGATCACACATGCAGCCACTGAAACTGTTGCAAATCTATTATTTTCAAGAAAATGCCAAACCTAACTGCAAAACATCAAATTATGGGTCAGAACAGGAACCCCCCAGATTTATTTTTACTTCAGGGGGGCATGCCTGAAACCCGCCTGAGTGGTTCAGAGCGCGGAAATTACTACGCAATTAGGCTTAGTATGACCTAGTGCGATTAAAAACCATTCAATATTTCAAAAACTATTAATTTGCGACGGAAATGAAGTCAATATTCGTGTTCAGCGTATTAATACATAATAAAAAATGGACAACTAGTAGGTAAGTGTGTGATGGGAGGGAAAGTTAAAGAATACCCATGAATGTTAATAATATATCACTCATGAGCTCATGCAGAGGGGCACGGCAGCCTCAGGAGGTCAGGGCTCAAAGGGTTAAAATAAGGACCTCCTATTTTCATCAACACACACTCTGCCGCAAACCTATCAAAAAGGAGTACCCTATTTTGAATGTAGACCTTCAGAGTGGATCAGAGCAGGATCTTAGGGTTGACTTTTGTGTCGACCACTGTATTGGAAATAGTGGCAAGGGGCGCTTTTGTTACAAAAACTATTTCGGCAAACCAGGCAAAAATTTGCCACTTCCTTTGAAACTTATGATTTTAATTACTAGAAGTGTTAGATAACCTTCTGAGTTTTGGCAATCTTTATATTCACAGATTAAAATTGAAATGTGACGTTCCCTGTTTGAGATGATCAGTCTCCCGAAGTACCTTGCCGGGCAGAGTGCTGGACTTGTGAGTCCTTTGCTGTTCCAGCACAAAATCTTCTCATACTACACAGAGAGGGTAGAGTTGAGTCGACTGAAGGATGTACAACCTGTTCACAGCAGTGCGGTCAATGATCTGGATATTGACGTGACAGAGCACAGATAGTAAGAACATCAAGTTTTACAGCATGACATACTTTGACAGTTGAGTAAAGTGATGTGTTAACAGTGCCTCTACATTGGAAAAATTAATCTAACGCTAACCGGTGAAGATTATTAGAGGTTAAACTTGCTGGGAGTAACAAAAAAAATATTCCTTGAATAGTAGGTTGTATAGTATCAAAGTAATTAAAAGTGGAGCAAGTAATAGATTGTGTAGTATCAAAATAATTAGAAGTGAAGCCTGGCTCTTCAACGTTGAACTGGTTTTGGGTGATTTTTAAAACTCTCTTCTCTTTGTGGAGTGTACTACTAGTATTAATCTGTAAGACTGTTTCACAACTGATTTCAATTTAAAGGAAGCAGTTTACGTTTGTGTTGTTTTACTCATCTTGCCCCTTTCTTTCCATGCTTTTTATTATAATTTTAATCAATTTGATCAATGGCAGCTGGTTCAACTTGTTGATCATGTCCTTTATTAGGTTTACTGATGTATTTAAAATCAGACTGGTCTGTTCAAGTAAGAGGGTGGTCAGACGGAGTGTCTGGTGGGTAGTTTACTCTTAATTGTTTTTGTTCTGGTTCTTTGAAATTTATCCTCTGAGTCTGAACCAGAAAAAGTGCGTAGTTGGCAGGTTCTCTGGTGTGGTTGCTCCTTCTTCCAAATCAAACATCTAATGTCCTTATCTCTCCTCCCTCTTTTTGTGTTTGGCACTACACCTCTAAACTTCGGCACTTATATGACTTTATTGTGTTGCACAAAGCTTACTAAAACTAAACTTAACTGGAAAAAGACCCTGTACAAGAGTTTTATGTTTTTAATCATTAACGGATCAATGTTTATGGTGTTTTGACTTCATTTGCTGTTCATTGTGTCCAGTTTGTTGTCAGGAAGTGCTGATGGCTCCATCGCCATTCATGACCTTGAAAAAGTGACAGACGAGCCGCATGTGAATGGTGTGCTGGATGCGAAGACATACAAACTGGTATGCTCTGTATCCTCTGGCAACCGCAGTGCTCATCGCGCCAGCATCGAGACTGTCCAGTGGTTCCCGCTTGACACTGGAATCTTCACCTCCAGTGGAACGGACAGAACTCTCAAAGTCTGGGATGCTAATAGATTGAAGGTGATTTATCCTTCCACTTGTACCAACAACCGCCTTCACTTTCCTCACCCTTGTGTCTTTGCCTCCCTCTTTGTCTCTCACTCTATCCATCAGCTAATATAACTAATTAACAGTGGAGTCCACCTAAGCTGAAATCAGCGGACCGCCAGATTTTTTTCAGTTACCTCACTGCCAGGCATTTCTCGGCTGGGTAACTGAGGAATGTCAGGCTTTCGGGACCATTTTGAAAACTTCACTGTGAGCTTATTCTTTTGTGTACAGCATTGAACTTTTCCACAAACACTGACATTGAAACATACTCAACAAATCCACACAAAAATTTGTGATACCTTTACTGTGTGAAATTTGAGTTTGTGAATATGTGACAAAATCGTGAAAAAAACCTTTTATATATAACAGTTACGGGCGTGGTCCATTCAGTGGATATGTATGCCTTTATATCTTTGTCTCTGCAAGAAATAGATGTTGTATCAACTGACAAATGTACAAGAGTCACTATGAAAATATGTCTGACAAATTGTATATAACTGGAAAGTCAGGCAAGCCATCAGCCATCCTGAGCATCAACATCAGGGTGTGTGGTTGTGGGATGGGGCATGGCCACTGGGGGAGGGGTGCCACCATTTGAAGTTTGGTGTGTAGGCCTAGGAGGGTCTATGTCAGCCGTAGTCCTATCATTTGGGTCTGAGTCTACGTTGTGTGTTCTTTGACGTTTGCCTGATGGGCCTGAACTGGGACCTGGAAGCGTTGGATCATTGGTCTGAGCATGGGGAACACCTGATTCTAGATCTAGGCCTAGGTCTAGATAACAATTCTCATCTTCACTTGCGTCCGCACCTCTCCTATTTCCTTTTCTATACTCATTATCAACTCTGTATGATGGTTCTTCATCGCTATCATCTGCAAAAAGATCTAAATCTGACCCTTTATTGACGAATGGGTCCATCAATTCAAACGTTCCAACTTTGTTCAGACGCCATCGCCATCGTAACTGAGCGTTAGTAGTTTTTAGTGTGTTTCTGGTGGGTTCGTAAAAGTCCGATTTTTATGTAACATATTCAAAGGAAGTTATTGCAACAATGGGGAATGGAAACCAAACTGGCTTATGTCATATACTTTCGACTGCCAAGCCCAAAAAATGTCGCAGAATGTTTGAAAAATAGTAGTAAAGACCTACCAGATGGGTTTCGGGTTTGGCAGTTATCGGCCTACACAGATCACCCTGCAGGGTTCGGGCATGGCAGTGAGTGAGTTAAGCTGGGGTTTCGGTTCAGAGAGATTTCTCAAACAGAAGAGAAATATTCTGGGATTTTATATTCTTTCGGTTTATAGCTGTTTTCGGATTGACCATATTCGGTTTAAGTAGACTGCACTGTGTGTCAAAGTCTGAAATGGGGGCTCTCATGGCCTAGAGGTTAAGGTGTTTGCCTCTCATTCAAAGGTCCCGTGTTCGAATCCAAGTAGCGACCTAAAAATTTTCTTCTCTAAGTCTCCTTTCACCTCCTTTCCTGGTCTCCTGCAATGTTCTGTCGTCAGCTTTCGTCTCCACTTTCTGCCCCCACCCCCTCACCTCCTTTGCCACCTCATCTGGGCTCCTGACTCTTCTGCAGCCTTTGTACTGCTTCTCCTTGGCTCCTTCTTACTGCTTTCTTTCAGCCACATCTCTGATCTTCTAGAAGGAAAGATCTACACCTAGCCTTCTCGGACAAGGGCGAAAAAGTCACGGAGGGCCCGTGTTCAAGTTGCGCATGTTAAAGATCTCTTGGTGGTCTAAAATCAATAAGAGTAGGCTTCGGGCACCACCCGGACAAAATTCAAAATTTCCTACCAACTGAAAATGTTTGGTGTGTCCCGCACGCTCATGTGACCGTATGCAGTTGCGAGTGCTGTAAAACACTTACCAAAAAAAAAAAAGCTGAAATATCAGTTGCCCAGTGACTTATTCAGTGGCTATGCCTTGGAGCTCGGTCATCAAAAGTCATAACTGTGGCCCTGCTGTTTGAATGTTGAAGTTTATTTGAAATAAAAACTTGAGAGACCTCTTTATTCCCAGTGCTCTTTGCACTCTCACTTGTTACGGTAAGATATCTTCTTACATTGTAATGTGAAAACACAGGTGCAGAAAATGATGACTTGAAAAGTCAATCAGGCTCACTGTGCCAAGTTTTAAAGAAAAAGCAAATGTGTCACAAAATTTGCACCCAATTACATTTTTGGTCCTCAGCCTGCAGAAGAGTACTCTTTCAACGGGGTGGTCCATTGTCACCAGATGTCACAGATAGCCTCTAAGCACAACCTGGTTGCCGTGGGGACGGACAGTTCAGTGGTCAAGCTTGTTGACCCTCGGGCAGGTTCGGCCACTCACTCACTGCGTGGACACAAGGAAGGTGCTGTACGGGCAGTGTGCTGGTCCAACCGCGATGAGTTTCAGCTGGCCACTGGCGGGTGAGTGGGAGATTCTGTTAAATGAACCAATCAGGTAGGTAAATAAGGGATATTTTATTTAGATCCAAAATTGGTCAGGGAAAATTAACCCATGGTGCACATATAGCTGAATGAAATTGTCTTTACAAAGTCATAATTATAGTAAATACAAAGATAAACTCAGAGTATAAAGCAAGGAATAAAGTAACTGTTGAATAAGAAACAAAACAAAAAAAGTCATCTCCTAAGCTGACCTTATGCAGTTGCGAGCACCGTAAAAATCTTACTAAAACTAAAAGTTAACCAGGTAAATCACAGAGTTGGACCCCCCATTTGCCTTGAAAGAGGACTTCTAATCATAAACAGGATAAAGAGTGCTGAGACTTGTATAGTATAAATAATAGATCGTCATTCAAAGGCAGAATATGTCCTTTGATGAGTCTTTACTAAGTCATGAAAATGTTGTTTTTATGTTTGAAAGGTTTTTGGTTTAGTTCCTTGTTCTTGAGTTTCCTTCCTGTGGACACTGGTTGAAATAGATCCCCACACTTGTTTTTCACAGGATTGATAACTTTGCCATTCTGTGGGATGTTCGCACTGCCAAAGGATTTCTTATGAAGTTGCAGAACCACGGTAAAAAGCGTTCGGGATACTCAAGAGGTAATTGTCTTCCATGTTTCATTCTCTATGGCAGCTTTGAGCCATTTTAGTCATTTGGTAAGAATGGCTCGGGGTTCGTTGCGCATGTGTAAGTTTTGCAGTCTAAATAAAAACAGACATCTTTGTCAACCAGTATTTCATTTCTTCTCCTGACTTTGATCTTTGAGCCAAGACGCAGTGTTCTTGGAAGGAAGCAAAGAGCTACCGTACCTGGTTGAAGGTCTTCCTGTACGTCTCCTTCATGCAATGATGCGTCTTATGGGACACTGGTTATGTTATTAGTCTCCTTATTTTGATGGGTCACATTAATTGTTACTTTTTGGGGAGCACTATAGGTAACCCTTAGGCTCTGTCAATCTGCCCATCTATCGGTTGGGCTTTTTATCCTCTATTTTGAGAAAAAGTTGACAAATGTAAGGTGTATAGGACAACAAATAAGCTGATCGGGATCTCCAAGAGTAATGTTGATTTTGGAAAAACCAATTTTATGCCAAAGCAAGTCAGATTTGAAGACTTAAAAAAAGCTACGATTTTCACCTGTGTCTCTTTATGAGATTGTTTGTTCCTCATTTTCTCTATTGTTTTATTTTCTGTTTGCTTCACAGATACCACACATGATGGCTCTGTAAACGGCTTACATTACATAGCAAACGGCCACACGCTAGCAACAGTTGGCACGGACCAGAAACTTTTTGTGTGGGACACATACACAGGCAAAAAGCTTCCGGCTAGGTACCCTCCGATTAGCCACATCAAAAAGCGATCGGTGAAGTTTTGTGTGACAAGCGCAGGCTCAGAAAATTTTGCATTTGTGCCAACAGGCTCCAGTATTACGACGTTTAACATAGACACCGTCGGGAAAGCCAGACATTTGTATGGCCACTACAACAGTGTGAACTGCTGTGTGTATCATGAGCAGGGATGCCAGCTCCTCAGTGGTGGGAATGACCATAAGATTCTGGCCTGGACCATCAGGGGAGACAGAGACTACGGGGAACATGTGAGCGAACAGCGACATTTGGTGCAGAAGTCACTTCGGACCAGTCATTCGGTCAACGAAGAAGTGCAAGAAACTCCAGTCTCTGAGGCTGTTCTTCAAACACTGGATACATGGAGTGATGATGAGGAGGAAGAGGAAGAAGAGGGAAATAACAGTTCTGGGAGATGACACAGGGATAACCATTTTGAAGGGGGGGGGGAGTGCCAGAGAGAGAGAGAGAGAGTGCCAGAAAGAGAAAGAGCAAGCGAGAGAGAGAGAGAGAGAGAGACATGACCTATATTATATCTGCTGGTTCATTTTCTTTTGTGTGAACATGCCATACTGAGGTTCCTGTGTCTCAGCAGTTGTGCATAGACCACAACAGTGTGGATGTAATCCGTCCTGCAGGTCAGTGATTGAACAGTCTAATTTTTGTTAAACATGTGTTTCTTCCTTGTTTGTTTTTTTATGTTTGTCTTTTGAAACTTTGCAGATGAAGTTGCACCAGGTCCTGTAGAGCTCTGATTAAGTGGAATCTCTCAATGAGTAAGAATAATGTCAATAGATAACTTGATCTGCAGTCATTTTGCTAATTCCTTGACCCGGCAACATTTTCATTTGATCAGTTTGCTCTTTTAATCTCCTCTGTGAGACAAGAGAGAGGAAAGGTTTTGATTTCACTTACATGTACACTAAAAAGGTTTTTATACTCTTTATCATCACTATAAAGTCTATGATAAAGTTTGTGAGGCAAGGAGCCTCGCTGTGGCACACAGAAGACTTGAGCTTGATTCCCAAATGGGGAGAATTTTGATCAGGTACCTCAATCTTTTTGCGTAGGTAGTTATCCTTCTCAGACCAGTTTAGTCCTGACAGGTATGGTTGAAGCTCACCTTCTAAATACCCCAAAATTGTGTCAGTGGGGTCGTAGAAACATGCACATTTAAAAAATAAAAAATTTACTTTGAATAGAAATTGCTTAGTTAAAACACTTTGATCATGTATATTCCTCATCGGAATTACCATTAACACCTCTTCTGTGTTGCACTTGCAATGAATCATTGCAGTTATGTTCATTTACATATTTTGAAACAGTTCTTGAAATATGCCATGTATGGATAGTGTGCAATGCTAACCATGTACAGCATTTTCGGCAAATTTCACAGGATTGAAAAAATTGTATTTAGGGTAAGCTATTCCAATTCCGAACACTTCCTGCTCCTTGTGGATTCAAACGAACGGGAGTCTTCAGTGTGCGTGATACCTTTTCTATATTTAACAATGTGACGTAAAACGCCATCTCCGGGATCGCTTTTTACTGGTTACAATGCATTAGAGTTCTGGGTAAAGCCTGAACTGCAGCTATCTTTTAAAACACCAATCCTGCATCGATCCGATTCCGAATACGCTCGTTTCAAATCTGAACATGGTGCTGACTGCGTTCGTTTCAAATCCGAACAGGAAATTGATTCGAATCTGAGTGGAATCCATGCATGTCAGAGAGGCGTAATGCTCTCACTCTCTCTCTCTCTCTTTCTCTCTGTCTCTCTCTTTGTCTCTCTCTCTGTCTCTCTCTCTCTCTCTCTCTCTCTCTCTCTCTCTCTCTCTCTCTCTCTCTGTGTGTCTATGTTTTTGTGTGTGCTGGTGTCTGTCTGTCTGTGTTTTTGATGAATGCGTGCAATAGGACCAACCATGAATATAAGTCAAGTAAGGCGAAAATGTTTATTAAAAACTGTGACAAATTACGATTTCTTTAAATAAAACTCATGTATCCTTGGGCTTGGTTCTTTTGACTTTTCCACCTTTCCCCTGTTGTTTGGCTTTCATCTTTTCCTCATTCTTTTGTTCTCTAATCCTTTTCTTCAGCAAGCTCCTTCTCTCTCTGCTTTTGTCTTTTCTCTTCCATTACTTCAGCGCCTGACAAAAGTCTGTGTGACGACAACATTTTGCGTTTCGGTGCATTTGTTCGAGGTTATGGTGTTGAGGTTGCAAAAACTGAGTTCACAGTGAAATTCCAGTCCTGAGACGGTAATTCAGTCATGGGTGAAAGTTCAAGATCTTCAGGAATCTCGTCAACATCCTTGGCCTATGCCACAGATGTCCATGGCTTGAGCCAATAAGTCATGGTCATTTTCATCTTGCAGAATGCTCATTGTTGAGCTAGAAGTTGAAGGCCCTAGAGGCTCAAGGGAAGAGGGATCTTGGACAACGTCGCTTGACCTGCTTGGTTGAGGTTTAATAACAACTTGGATATATTCAGTTCTGAATCTGAAGAATGTACAGGAGGCTCTTCTCTGTATGATGTAACCTGGGTGTTGTTGAATGTTGAAGGACCAGACTCATTTGCAGGGGGAGGTTCGTCTAAGGGTCTTGACAAAGCAGTGGCTGGCAAGTAACTATCATCTGAAATGACTGCTGGATTTCTGGGGTGAATGCCAGTGGTCGCAAAAGCTTTTTTTATCATGTCACAATCATTGAATACCTTACTCACCTCAGCCCACTTCCAGTCTACATTTGTACTAAAACCTGTCCTTAAAGAAAGTTGCAAGAGGCGTATAGCTAAAAAAATGTTATGGAATACATTGTTTGTATGCTCATTGCAATCAAAGTAACCAACATGAGTTTTGTTAGATCAAAAACAAAAGTAAATGTGAATGTCAACAAAAAAACTGGACTGTGCCCAAGTAAATGGCATGTATGAAATATAGAAATCTATTGACATAGATTGTCAAAAAAATGCTCGTTGGAAATGTCTCTATTCAGGATACAAAGTAGACTAGGTTTAGATACAAAAGGAAAATTTCAGTTGAAAAAGTCAATATCCGCAAAGTGGTTGTTTTTCAGGAATAAAAGGGGTTTGATTGTTTCTTCAGACTGAGACTTGCGCCTACAGTTAATGAGCAATTTGTAGAGAGAGAAGCTTCTTTCCACGTCTACTGATGTGCATTTATGGAAAAAATGCACTGCAACGCTCGGCTACTCGCTTCACTACCTTTTTGTGCTTGTCCATGTCCCGATGCTTTTGGATTGAGGACTTCCTCAAGTGGTCCACAACCAGGTTGCATGGAGTACAAAACAGTTTGTCCCCTGACACATGCGTCAGATCTGAAGGAAATACTTTAAATGCATGAAATTGCAAGACATTTTTTCCGTCGTTGGTCCCAACAGAATCTTGGATTTTATGAAGGCCATTGGCCTTTATGGCAAATTATTATTTGAAACATATTTGTTTTAAAAAAATTTGTTATTTATAAGAGTTGTTTTAAAATGAAAATACATATATTTACTTACACAGAATTTTAATATTTCAGCATTTAAAATCTAATGTTTGGTTGACCAACCGTGCAGTGAACTGTTGTGAATGCAACCAACTTGTGTTTCGCGCACTCATACGACCTTATGCAGTTGCGAGCGCTGTAAAACCCTATACTAAACTAAACATGAGTGGATTGCAGGAGACCAGATTTTGATTCCCGAGTAGGGAGAAAATTGTTATCGAGTATCTCTGTCTTTTTGCTTGGATTTTCTATCCTTCTCAGCCAGGGTTGGCCCTGACAGACAGAGTCTGAAGCCCACCTCTTATATTTTCTAAAATTGTTAAAAACACCTATAAATTTTTAAAAATCCATCAGAGTACCGGTAGATGATAATATATTTGTCAATGTTCCGTCTGGGTACTAAGGAATTTGAACAGGCAAGATGCAAATTCTCGTGCTGCGAGGCTGCTTTCTGCTTTGTGTCACTCATAGAACTTTGTGTAGTGCATTTTGTAGTCAAAGACTGTAAAGTTGTGGACGTTCAGTAATACAGTGCTGATCCGCTGATGAATGGGCACAGCAAAACACACTGCAGATCAGTTTTAATAAGTATAGGTTGGGGTTGATGTAACAACTAGCCATCTACATGGCAAGAACGGTTGATTTAACATATCTAGCCATCTACGTGGCTAGAACGAACTACAAACTCCTCTTCGTACAATTGTCAGTCCAGTACTTCTATCTCTTTACTGTTACATTGCTCATTCTCCTCTTCTTCAGCTGGATCTGAATCTGATGCAGACTCATCAGACAGCTCTGCTTCTTCCTGTGCACTGAGTCATCTCCGCTGTGCAGTTGTTTTTTTCCGTAGAGGTTCTGCTGTTGTGTCTATGTAATGGTAATCAAACCCTAAATGATTGTGTAAGGTAGCATACAGGGTTTACAGATTGCCTGTGAGACGAAGATCATATGCATGCATGTAATATTTTCGAAATCTCATATCAACCTTTAGTCTCTGAAGTGGCCTCGGTCCTCTCATCAGCCTGTCTAAATCTTCTATGGTGTTGCTTAAACCACCTTGACTCAGAAGGTCAGTCAGGAGAGCAGCTTGCCTGTCTTTGTCCTGAATTTCTTTTTCTTCTTTCTGTTTATCATTGGCTTGAATTTTTCGCTTTATGGTCTCCCTGACTTCCTTCACAGCAGCTTTGTTTTGTTTTTCTTTCAACTGCTTTCCAATTACATGCTTATTGGCAGACTCCATATTATATTCCTGTGAGCATCTGGGGTTTTAGCATTGAGTATAATATTATAATAATAATATATAACATTTATATAGCGCATTTCCAAAAAAGTAGCTCAATGCGCTTTACATTGGAATACCCATTTTTTTCAAAATCTTTCTTACTACTTCCTTTCTTCTCATGCAATATATATATTAATGCACACACACACACACACACACGCACACACACACGCACGCACGCACACACACACACACACAGAGACTATTTTCATCCAGACATAGGAACAGAACAACTGTAATGAAAAATAACGTTATAAGCTTATGAAGGATAGGCCTGTAGGAACAGAAAATGTTTAAGATGTCTTTTGAAGCTATCAAGTGTTTTCATTTGTCTTAGTTTCATGGGTAATCTGTTCCACATAAATGGACCAAGATATGAGAAAGATCTCTCTCCATATGATTTGTATGATTTTACAGGTGTCACAAGTAGGGTGTTATCGTTTGATGATCTTAGGTTTCTCTGTGGCTTATATATACTGATAACTTCTTGTAGATAAAAAGGAGCAGTTTTATTTTTACACATTTGAAACACATGACGCAGATTTTAAATATTATTCTTTCTTTTACAGGGAGCCAATGCAGTTCTTTTAATAATGGAGTGACATGGTCTCGTTTTTTAGATCTTGTTATCAGTCTAGCGGCATTGTTTTGAATTACTTGTAAACGATTCAAATATTTGTTGTTCAGACCTGCTAGGAATGAGTTACAATAGTCTAATCTAGATAGGATAAGAGATGTTACAAGTGTTTTTGTGGTCTCTTCGTTTAAGTACTTTCGAACAAGGCCTATCCTTCTCAGCTGAAAATAAAGGGATTTGGACAGAGATCCTACAAACGGGCCCATTGATAGTGGTGGTCAATATGTACACCGAGATTCTTGACAACTTCTTTACTAGATGTCATATGCCCATATAAATCAAAGTTGACACTTTCCAGATCTTTATTTAATCGTGGATTTTTTATAAGAATGACGTCTGTCTTTTCTTCGTTTAGTTTCAATTTGTTTACTGTCGTCCACTTTTTTAATTTCATAGAAACATTGTTTAGTGATAGAAATCATGTTTGGCAGATCTTGAATGGTGCCATTAACATACATTTGGGAAACATCGGCATAAAAAGGATAATTCAATCCATGATTTTGTAAAATGCTTGCTAAGGGCTGTGTATATATAGTGTAAAGAGCACTGGTCCAAGAACGGACCCCTGTGGAACTCCTTAATCGAGCCTGACCTGCTTTGAAAAGCTATTTTTAATTTGCACAGACTGAACTCTTTCTAGTAAATATGACTTAAACCATGAAAGCACAGTACCCGATAAGCCAAATGAGCGCTCAAGTCTTGTGAGTAGAATAGCATGGTCAATTGTGTCAAAAGCTGCGGACAGATCCAAAAGAGTTAAATGACATGTTTTTGCTATCAATGGAATCCAATAAATCAGACGTTACTTTTAAAAGCGCAGTTTCGGTACTATGATGAGTTTTATAGGCAGATTGGTAAATTTCCTCAAGACCATTTTTTCTCATTTGAGCCAGAACTTGACTTAAAACAATCTTCTCTAGAATTTTTTAGACAAATTGCAAATTTGAAACTGGTCGATAGTTTTTTAAATCATTTTTATCAAGCCCGTGTTTTTTTAATAAAGGTTTTACAATAGCTTATTTGAAAGTATTAGATACTGTGCCTGGGGCAAGTGACATATTCACTATCTGAGTAATGTGAGGTAGTACAATATCAATAGGTTTTGAGTACATGAGCAGGCATTGGGTCAAGGTCACATGTTTTTATGGTTGACCCATTAATACAATTTAAAATATCACTATTTGTAACTGGACTAAAAGAATTCTGTCCAGTAAATTCTGAAAATTCTCAATTTCCATTTGGCTCTAGGTCGAGAGAAGAGCGTATGGTATTAATTTTGTCATTGAAAAAGTCACAAATAAACTACAAAGTTCGTCATCTGATGTTGCTGAGGGGAGAGGAGATATTGTTTCTTTTCCCAGAATAGCATTGGTAGTCTGAACGAGTAGTTTGGGTGATTTAACATCTTGTAATTCATGTAGATACATGTAGTATCTTTTCTTGTTATTTTCGATGACTGAGTTGACTTTGTCTTGGTGGTTAATAAAGGTGTCTCTGTGAACTTGAAGTTTTGATTTCCTCCACCTGCGTTCTGCCTGACGTCGATGTTGCTTGGCTTTTTTTATTTCAAGTGAAAACCACGCAGAAACGGGTCTCGATGAAATGTTTCTTTTCGCCATTGGCGCATGTTGGTCGATTGCCGCTTTCAGAGTGTCATGAAATGTGTCTGCATTTGTCAGTGTTTTGCTCAGGTCGTCCCGAAGTGCCTGTGTGTCTATTGTTCTCGTGTTCCTTGAAAGTATGCGTCTTCTTTCGTGTTTTGGTTTGGAGATGTTAATGTCAGCTATCGGAAGAGAATGGTCAGAGATAGTTATCTAGAACCTGATGTTAAAGAACATGTGGGTCAGCAGTGTTGGAAATTAGCTGGTCTAAAATGTGACCACTACGATGTGTCGGCTCTTTGATTAGCTGCTGTAGATTATGATCGTCAAGAATTGAAACAAGGCGTTTGGTGTCTGGTACAGATGGAACATCAAAGTGAAAGTTGAAATCCCCTATGATGTAAAAGGGGGAGGCAGCTTGCTCTAGTTGAAAGAGTAGATCTTGGAATTCTATGAAGAATTCTTTACTTGTAAATTTATTTTTCTTGTTAGGTGGCGGTTGATAGATACATATCACATGGAAGATAAGTTGCTCTAATCTGATGAAAGCAGTGGCTGATTCAAATGTGCGATACGATGGACCATCACAGATGAACTTTACTGGTAAACCTCGCTGATGAATAAAAGCAATTCCGCCACCACGTGAGCCGCGTGACAAAGATTTAAGTTCAAAGCCGGGTGATAGAATGTCGGCTATGATAGATTCATCGCCATCTGTTCGAAGCCAAGTTTCTGTGATGCACAACAAGTCGATGTTCATTTCTTCAATTACATCTCTTACAATGTTTGTTTTGTTGCAGCACAACTGGGTGGAAATACAGCCAATTCTTAAGTTGGAAACAGATATGTTGAAACACATTACGAGTGTCTATCTGTATTAAGTTTTTCTTGTTCACAGTAGTCACAGTTCTATTCTTAGAAACAGTGTCTCGAGGAATCCCCTGACACACCATCATTTTTCTCTGTTTCCTTGTCCCACCTCTTGTACCCCTCTTGTCACTCTTCACTACCTTTGATTGACAAACACAGCTGTTTATAGCTCCTAACTGGGTCAAAGTAGTTAGCACATTTGATGGTACACTCAGACTTGGATTGTTTAAGTTTAACAGCTGATCTTTTGTGTACTCAGTCGTTTTCCCTGTTTGAATCTGTGCACAAGGGTTTCCATGTGTCCTCGCTTGTCCGACACAGTTCTGAAAGCTCGAGGTGTCTGACTGGGCCCCCGCAGTGTGTTTAACACAAATCTCTTGGTTGTTGACATAAGATGACACAGGGATATGGTGGTATAATCTAGAGTTCACAACAAAACTGTAAACATGGCCAAAATAATGCAATAGGGCCAGGGTAAGGATTAAAAGTTCCATGGCTAATATTAGTCTAGATCTCGTCTTTATTTCCAACATTTTTACACCACTAGATGAAGCAAATCAAGGGCTTTCACATGATAGGCCTACTAAATTCCTAGAAAACACATGTCATAATCCTGAGAAATGACGAAAAAATGCAGAGCTGTTTCAGCAGCCTGTTAGGCGCTTGAACACAACACACACAATCTTTTTTCTAGCTAGCCAGATGTATTGTTGTGCTTCCACATGGAGGTGTGTGGACACAGTTCTACGCTTAACTGTATCGAAGTATTCGTAGTCCGGGTCCCCTAAAAGCCTTTCTCTGGTATGTTTGTCAGAAGGCACATATCGAGCAGCTTTTGAACTGATACTGGTATTTGTCCACCATAGACACCACCTGTCAAAAAGTCAGAAAGTTGCCTTTCCAACGCTTCCAGAGCTTTCGAACAGGTCATCTTGAAAGTTGATGATGTCAAGTTCTTCTGGCACAACTCAGAGGTAAAGAATGACAGTACAGCTTGTAAGGTTTCCTCAAAGTCCTTCCTAAACACTAGCATTTCTTGGCTCAGACAATCAATTACAAAGTCTTCTGCAGACCAGCTCTTCAAAGCTTCACTTGTGAGTTTCACATGTTTCGGAAACTGTCCTTAAGAGGTCTTGCTATTCATCAATTTCCGACAGGGAGTAGTCAGATGAGTGGAGAAAAGGGCGATGCCTGCAACAATAGATAGCCTGCAACAATAGACAGAATTTTCTCATCTTTGAGGTCACAGCAAACACTCTGGAGTTTGAGGTTTGAATGGGACACACAGTCTTGTAAGAAACGCAAGCAAGAGATCCATGTGGTGTAAAATGGCAATGGCATTTTCAAACAGGTTGTTAAACCTGTTGCTCCTGTCGATTGTGAATTTGGAAGGAAACATATTGATATATCACAGTGGGCAAGCCATTCCTCCTTGCACTCATTTTTCTCGTCACCCCTGTAGCCAAACACATCTGAAGCAGTTCATATAAATCTGCAGGCAGCAACTTCAGTACTACTACTAGAGAACTGGTTGAGGGCACCACTCTTGTCTCTGCCTAATTTAACCTTCAGGAAACTCTCCTGAATCTTTCCCGACTTTTTAACTGCACCTGTTAGTGCAATTATAAAGTGTGCATTGCAATGCAAAAATTATTTATATGGCTGCGTCAGAACCTAACCAGTCTTTCTTGAATTCTAACATTTTCTTATTGAAAAAATCATTCACTTTTTTGTCTTTAGTAGACTCTTAAATTTTGAAATGATCTGGGTTGCCACATGTTCTACAAAATAATCTAAGCTTGGCTGTTCCATATAACATCTCTTTGCAAACTCTCAGAAATCTGCTACCAGATGTAAGTCTTTATTTGATTATATGACAGCACTTTCCTTTTTCCAACGTCTGAATAGGTGCAGAAAACCATTTTTTAACATACCCCCACCTTTTTTTAGATGGTGTTAAATGGATTCTGCTCATCAAATCAAGAATTATGCTTTTTAAATTGTCAAAATCGAACAAGAAACAAATTTGTTATGGACTTCTTAAGTTAATTGGACTTGGAGATTTCGCGAACGTATGAGGCGACGCACACAAATCAAAGTTCAAAGATCAATTTCTTTAACAAGAATCATTAAATAGAGTACACAAATCCATTTCATTGGACAGAAGTACATAAATATTGCATTCCTTTAATAACAGGCTGTTTAAATCATAACTTTCTGACATACACTGCTTGAAAACTCAGAAAAATTACTTTACATGCGCAAAATTCAAATATATCAGAAACTTTCAACAAAGAATAGCTCCCAATAAAAATGACAAAAAAATTAAATATTGCAAAAATGACAAAGTTTTAAAACATTTAACTCTCATTTTTCTTCTTCCCCATCAAACTCTGGCCATTTTTCTACCTCCTGCTCATTAAATTCTGAACTAGACTCTTTTCTTTGTCTTTTCTCTCTCCTAACTCTGGGTGGTTCATCGCAGTCTATTCCTAGAGGGTTGCAGACTTGCATGGAGAGCTCTCAAGTTGCAAGTGAGGCGGAGTTCTTTTGCATTCATACAAAATTTTCGAAAGCGTATCTGAGCTTTTAGATATTTCTAATAATATTCGTGCTTTAGGTCCTCTCATGAGTTTATCTAAATCGTCTTTAGTTTGACATAAAGCACCCTGAGCAAGGATATCCGTCAAAAGTGTCGCTTGCTTTCCCTTCTCCTGCATTTCTTTCTGTCATATCTTCTGTTCATTCTCACTGATCTTCCATTTGACTTGCTCTCTCACCTCCATGATTATTTTCTTATGTTTCACTTTAAGCACTTTCCCATGTTTTCGACCTGAGGCCATGGTCTGTTTGAGGGCTTGTGGTGATTTGTTGTCCAAAAATTTTGATGTTTCGTTCCTCTTCCTCATGCTCAAGGTGCTCCTCAGGTGAGTTATGGCTGTTCCTCTTTTTGTCATGTCATAGTCCAAGTCACTGAACAATCTCTCTCCTGTGAGATTGGCAGTGGACATGTGTTTAACAATTCCTGAATGTCTGCTGGGATCTCATCACCAAATACACCTCCAGCCTCCAGGAAGAAAGTCTGCCAGCTGCCTCTGCAAGACTGTGGTGCATTGCCTTGAAATTTCTTTGAACACCTCTGATGTCAAGTCTTTGTTGCAGTTCTGAAACAGAAATGTTTCCAACAAAGATTTCTTGTCTGCCCATGACATTGACCAGATATTCTTGAAAATTATATTCCTCACCTCTTCATCCGTCTGGTTGCACTGGGCAAAACTAGCTCTGCACTCACACCTGGCTTTGATTGTCTTTTGAGGCTTTTCCTTCCATGAGTAGGCCTATGTCTTTCCGGACTATGAATATTTCCTTTCAACATAGGTCTCACCTTTCATTGTTCTCGCTTGATTTACAGAAATTTTTCTAATTATCCTTTCCAAGTAGCTTCTTTTTCCTGGTCCCATGAACTGCATGCATTCTATCCATGTCTGTAAGTGTACAATCATATTTACGTGCTGCCTTCCTGATCCATACCAGCAGCTGTAGTGTAGCTGTTTGGCGCTTTGCTGTCACATGCAGGAGACCTGAGTTCGATTCCCGATTTGGGAGAAAATTTTTATCGAGTATCTCAGTCTTCCTGTTGGGATGTTGTATCCCTCTCAGCCTGGGTTGACCCAAATTGCGCCGTTGGGGGGTGTAAAAACACCTACATTGAAAAAAAAATTGTGTAAATCATCTCCTTCAAAATGTTAGAAGCATACATCTCATGAAGATTCATCACAATTACTGGAGGTCCCCTGCGGTGTACTCGATTCTCCATGATCGTCTTTCATAGTATTTTCAGCAGTTCTGTTGTATTGCTGATTTTTCCCCTGTGTGCACTGCAAAATCCTCCATGCTCGTATGTGAAGATCCATCTCTGTACGAAGGAAAATAGTAATACATTTGATACAAACGATCTAAAAAAATATCACTGCTCATTCTTAACCCTTTTATAAATTGGTGATACTGTTAGCATATACATCTTCAATTTCCCCATACTAATACTGGTACTTATGAAAATTTACAAACTTTTGAGAAGTTGGCAAGGTTTTATTTTCTAACCATACAGAGAGTAAAACTAAAAAATCCGAATGGGATCCAAAATAACATGAGGTGAATAAAAAAAAACACGAATACAATATGGTTGGTTCTTTGAGAAAAAGTAGCAGATTGATGTGGGTTTGAAAACATTTCTGCAATATAATGTCTTTTCATTATATCTCTTGCACAGCGGTGAAATAAGACGTTTGTCAAAATAAAAAGTGCGCATTCACTTACTTTACAAGCTTCGCATTCCAAATAGGTCACATAGCTGTGCTGGTAATGCGAAAAGCACACATGCCTAAATGCTTTGCAGTCTAAGAATTAAGATAAACCTGCAAGCTAAGATGCGCATTTTATATACAAACATTTTCACTAGACTGCAAGGACTTCATTTTCGACCCTCGGGGTTTCATTGGTACTCATAATTCGATACTTTGTATAAGCTTTCTTCATTCGAGAAAAATAAAAATGTTTTGTTCCAGAATCCAGTCCCTGCATGGTTAGCATTGCGCCCCATAGCATTGTATGTGTGTAGGTAGGCTACTACATAAATCTTTGTAAAATTTATGAATGTGTTTACTTGATATGAAGTTTATGTTTCAGTACCGTACTTGTTTGTTTTACTTTTGCAAGATGATATTCCTGTGTTACAATTTCACAGCTCTAAATGAAAAGGTTACATATTATTTATTTGTATTGCATCCAGCTTTTGAGGGGGTCTTTTCCCGTTACGAATAAGCGTTTTGCCAGGAGTAGGCTGTGAGTGTGATTCTTGATCAAAATAAGTAAGGAAAAGGGAGTTGGGGCGGAGGGGGTGGTGGTGGGAGGGGTGCAAAGTCAGATGTGTAAAACATCTTTGGTAGAGAAAAACTGATGTCTCCTGCCGGCCATTTTCGGCAATGCTCACCGAGATCTATGGAAATGGCTCTTAAAAGTTTCTCTCACACTATAACAATTAATACTTTGCTCTAAATGCTCAATGTTTGGGGAAGGGGGGGGGGGGTTACAACATTGTTGAACTGCCAAAATCAAAATCTTACTTTGATTTAAGGACTTGCAACAATTTGATATGTTCTCTCAGTATCTATTATGTTCTCTCAGTATCGTTTGTTCATGCTGTTCAGTTCTGTAAGAATTTATGACTGTGAATTCATTAATGTGTGCGAGGGTGTCTGGGTAAGCTTTGTGGGATTGTCTTTACTCAAGGATGTACTGGAGAGAGAGAGAGAGACAGAGTGAGACTAGTGAGAAAGAGAAAGAGGATTACTATAGGAGCTGTGTGCTTCATATGTTCTTTGTAATATTGTACAGCGCATTGAGCACTTCTTTGTGGAAATGTGCTATATAAATGCAATTTATTATTTATTATTATTATTAAAATCGACATTGCTTTATCTGTTACTGTTACACCTCTCAGTCCATTTTCATGATACAACAATTTTGTTCTAGACCAGTGGTATGGTCAACATGTCTGTCCAAGTTTTGGTGTTATATGTAATACAGTGGAGTCAGCTTAAGCGGAAACCTGCAGGACCGTCGGATTTTCTTTGGTTTAGCTGTGTTTTGGGCTTCAAAGAGATTGTTCAAATAAAAAGAAGAAAATCGAGGATTTTCTTTTCCTTGGATTTACTGCTGTTTTTTTCGGATTAACTGTGTTTGGTTTAAGTGGACTCCACTGTATGTAATGTAAGGTTCTCTTCTTGTTTCCAAGTTGTTTTTTGTCCTGGCGTTTGGATTCCTGTCAAGCTGTTGTGACTTTATGAATGCAATAAATTGATTTATTATAATGCCGAGTACATATGCCTCTTTTTGCTCTGTTTTCTCGTTCCAATGAAGGCTAGGTACTTTTTGGGCAAAGGTAAAACAGAGTTAACTCAACAAAGTACCTTGAAACATGTGTCATGCTCCTGTCGTATTATAAGAATGAGGCTCAATCTAATTGTTGTCGCGGGTGGTTGGCGGGTGCTCTGGTGTGGTTTGCTACTTTCCCATCAAACACCTGTCGTCCTTATCTCCCCTCCTTTTTTTTTGTGTACGTTACTCTCTTGTAACACGTAATCTATTCTTCGGCACTTAAATGACCTTATTGTGTTGCAAGTTCCATAAAACTCTTACTAAAACTAAAACTAGATCTAATTGTTGTCTTGGGCTGTCAGGTCGGTCTCAGCACTTTGCTCTCTGTTACTAAAGTGGGTGGTGAGAGGATGCCCAAGAGAAGGCCTACTGCCTGTCTGGTCTGCATCTTAGGACAGGATGGAGGTCCTCAAAACCTACGTCAATGATTTTTTTAAAAGCAGAGATTCAGAGCAGGAATTTTAACCTGAGCTGCTCAAACGGAAGTAGAATTTTTGTTTATGTGGGACAGCCGAAAGTGAACAAGCTATGAGGAGTATCATTCAGAGAAAGGAAGGAGGAGAGATAAGGACAATAGATGTTTGATGGGAAAGAAGGAGTACAAATCACAAACTGTTCAGTCAACGACTTGCAAGCATTTTGTGGCGCCAATATATTGACTCAAAGCAAATACGTTTTACAGAAAGCTCAGTGTATTAAGGACAAAACCAACAAAATATACACATGAAATGGTATTAAAAAGTGTTCACAATAGGCAAGAATCTCTTCATAATTAAAAGACAAGGTTCATCTCTTTAAAACAATGATGCCCATTCAGAACCAACCCTCAATGGATTTTGCAGTATTCTCCCAATTCAACCTCATACATTGTACATGATGCACTACGAGGAATAAAGAAAGGAACAGGAAAATGCTGAGAAAAACATGAACGAATCTTTTTTTAAATGTTTTAAGAAAAATTGGCACAAGTAGGCTACAGGTACAAGTTGTACACCTTACTCGTCAACACAATGGTAGGAAAAAAATCTGACACCAAAACTTTCTGGCACGTCTTCACAACAGTTTTTAACTCATCAAACAAACGCTTGTCGAGTCATTCTTGTCTCACAATCACACACACAACAACATACCATGTCAAACATTTACACCACACCCCTTAAGAAAAAACAAAAGTGTACAACAAACCCGCAAGAAGTCAACGTACAACAATCCACAATTTCCCCCTCACTCCACAAAACACGTTCCTCACTCTCATTATTAGCTACAGTCACCAGGTCGCTCAAAAATAGACTTCTTAACATGCACCATTGAGTAGCAGTCCATGCACATAACTATACCATTTTAGTGGTAATTTTATTAAAACACTGCACAGCAGTGGGGCTCACTCAGTGAGTCAGTAACTTAACCTGGAAGTCAGGAGTTTGATCCCCACCAGCATTGTTTTGTTTTTTTCTCATGCTTTCTACACCCCTGATCCAAGGGTAGGTAGGGTGGCGAGCCTCGTCTTCTTGATTAAGGGTGAAAAATTTTAGTGGTCCCATATAAAAGTTTTGCTTTTTAAAGATAACTTGGCAATTCTAAAATTGAAAGGAGTTGGCTCTTCCCACCACCATCCGGGTAAATTTCAAAATTAGTTCTTTCCCGAAAACTGAACCCACTCCAGTTAGTATAAATGAGTGCCTTACATTAGCCATGGATGTAAAGTTAACTGCACTATGAGGTGAAGATTCTTACAGTCAGTCACTCCCTGAGCTCTAGCGGGGGTATGAAAAGAAAGCCGCAAGTCATGACCCAGAGTCTGCACAACAAATGTCAGTTCATGCACTCAGGAGTTAAAGAAGGATGCTACAACTACAATAGCATTAAAATGACAAATACATTTCATTTTCACAGATGCCATTTTTCTGCTTGCGTAACCATCAGGACAGCAAAGCACAATCATAGTTCCTCATGGCAAACTATGCAATCTCTGCAAACTATGCACCCATCCCTTTTTGTCAAACCAAATTTCAATATCTATGAACTAAGCTTTAACATGTATTACCCCTATCTACATCCCTTCTCACACAATTCACATTCAAATTGGAATGTTTGAGGTTTTATAAACTCTAGAGAAGAAAAAAAAAGAATGAAAACAAAGCCAGATGACAATTTTCAGCCACACTCTAGAGTATTGTGCGTGCATTCAGACAGTAGACTAACGATACCGAAGTACAGTACATGATGTGAAAAAGCTGCTTTCATGGAAAGCGACAACAAACATTTTGAGAAGAAAAAGTAAAGTTCCTTCAGTGCCGTGTGAGTCACAAAGAGACAGAGTGTCCACAGTGTATAGTGGAACAAGTGGTACTCCGGGGGGCATAGTGTCTTTATAGGGGAACCATCAGGTATCTGTTGCAGCCTGGAATCAAACCCACAACCTTTTAACCAGAAGTCCAACACCCTTAATCTTAGCCATCTATGACAGAAGAAAGAGAAAACAACATTCAAAAGTGAGAAAAGTAATAAAACATTTAAGCGACCATGTTTCCTCCAGAAAATAACTTTATAGAGTTAATGTATGAAAATTTTACTCTAGGATGAAGCAGAGAGCTACAGAAAAGAACATAAAAGAGGCGGCAACTCTTTTCTTATCGTTTGTTCAGATGCTAGGCCTTGTGTAGTAGGCCTACATGTGTATTTCTAGTCATCAATAACATGTGCAGAGCTGCCAACCCTTCCAAACAGAAAAATAGGAAACATTTTCAACCTCAGACTCAGACAGATGCCTTTGGCTACACAATGAGGTTCGAGGGAGGCTGTAGCTGTTTACTTGATTGTTTTCCACGCTACTACTCAGTCTAAGAATAAAAGCAGATAGCAAAACATGGAACTGTTTTATCATCATAGCTGCACATTATAAAGATGATCTGATAATTAAAACGGGACATTTCCATTAAATTAGGGACAGTTGACAGTGTCCCATTTCCTCCCCCCTCCCATGAAAAAAAGACACTCTGATTATGCACGGCAAGTGGGAAAGAAAACTCAACGGGGTTTTTTTGCCCATTGAAAGCATGTTGTATGACATTTCATGACAGCAGTAGGCTACTGCAAGCTTTAAAAAAACGGAAAGAGGGAGGTCAGTCAGGAGAAATGATAAAGAGGCCCAAAATTCTTTCATGTTAACCATATCTGCTTGAACTGATCAGGGTAAGAGCAATTGTAATGCATTGGAAAAGAGGAAAAACTTAAAATTTTACAATCATTATTAACAAGAATTTCATGAAACAAAGTCTCCCGTATATATCATAATATATGATAAAAATGAACATCATATAACATTCCATGACTTGAAAACAATTGCACCCATGTCAACACATGAAAGTAACCCAAATTTCATGTGCTACAGCTAAAATATGATGCTGCATGACAGAGATTATACTGACATTCTGAACTGCCAGTAATTAAAATAAATCCTCAAGAAAACAAAATCCTCATTCAAGTACCCCTTTTTACAAATGATACATAAGGTGAGACAGTAGGTTGAATAGCAAGATGTTACTTATTTATTCATGACCTGCTGACCTGACAGAATCTTGTACCACATGATAAGACATTCAAACACGACACCAGGACATAAAGGCAATTAATTAATTTTTTTAAAATCAGCTGTGCACTGGCTTCTGTTGTATTTTACTTCTTAATAATAGTATGAATTTTAAAAACCTCAACATTTCTGGCATTTTTATCATGTGATACCACCATAGTCCTCACATCAATCACTTGAGCATACATGTTACATTGTCATAATGCTAATAGGCTATTTTGGTGTAAGTTGATTTCTGTACTTTTCATCCCATAAAAAAAAATGAAAACAGCTTTTCAGCACAAACCAAAGCTGTTACTTTTTATTAAAAACTAATATTTAGAGTATGAAATATCCTGCAGTATTTAAAGAATCCTTATACCACAAGCACTGGAAAACCCTTTTTTTCTGAGTATGGAGTAGACCAGTTTCACAGTGGCCGAGATCTGACTTAAACTAAAAAAAGTAAAACAATAGCACCATGACAATAAAAATGAGAGACCGACTATTCTTTCAGTGCACAAAACAATGTTTGTCCAAACTTACCAATCATACAAATTGACAACCACAATCTGTCAGGTGTACGGTGTACGCCAATGTACAAACCACAATCTGTCAGGTGTACGGTGTACGCCAATGTACAAACTAAGCAGTCTTCATTTTTACAAAGGGTTCTTCCTTTCACAATATCATGATACAACATGATTCTCTGCGGTAGGCGCTGAGTTTTCACCCAGCAGGAATACACATTGTGAAACAAATTTGTGAGGCACCACGGTAAATCAGGCATTCGACAAATTAAGGAAATCAAAGAAATCGATATTTTCCACTAGTTGAGCAGTTTTTATATAATTTTTTTAAATTTTGGGCTCACCACCTTTAATGTCCATTTACCAAAACATTCTTGCTTGGATTTTACAGAAAACTGTAGAGCAGAGGCACAAAAAATGTTAACATGCAGTTTCCTAGTAAACCAGCCTTGGAACTCACCAAATTTTGGCAGCCATTTAGTAGCCAAGTTTATCTCTGACATCAAGCTACCCCTCCTCTTTCAACCATAAATATATCTAAACTTCTATTTAAGATATATGGGTATTTTTAAAATAAAAAACAAGGCAAATGAACAGGCATGATGCCAATAACTCCATATATAGTTTTAAAAAATTGACGAGTGCCTGATTCCACCATGCCACAACACATTTTGTCTCACAGTACCAAACATTTTCAATAGAGCATAGCCAGTAAGACTTGGGATCATGAAACCCAAAGGTCATTGGAGGGCTAATGCATACAAAAGACCTTCATACATTGACGCAAGTCTGCACAAAGCAGGCCAGACTAAATTATATTATTGGAAATCCTTCCAAATCAGTTTAGTTTAGTATGGGGTTTTGCGGCGCTCGCAACTGCATAACTTCCAAATCAGTTTAGTTTAGTATGGGGTTTTGCGGCGCTCGCAACTGCATAACTTCCAAATCAGAAATCTCTTTCAAATGTATATATACATTCCCACCAAAAAAAAAATCCACCCACATACTGTCATGAGATCGGGTGTACAAACACCTGAAATTAAATTTATATAGTATATATATAGATATCTGAATTACCTTGTAAAGTGATGAAAATTTTGCACATCTTAATCCCCAAATATTTCTCTAATACTCTTGAAATCCACCTTCATGGTACATTTGTCACTGTTCATTGGTGTATTGGGACTGTCACTGAGAGCAAAGACAGTAAAGTAAAAGTCATATTACTAGTGAGTGTTAAAAAATGCAATGCCACAATACAGTTTCCATCAAAAAATACACTTGGCCTCAGTTGAGGAACACAAAAAAACCCCAATCCATCTCTGAGACCAAAGTGATGCCACTTTGTCCATCCATGTACAGCTGTAAGGTTGAGCATAACAGACAAGATGAAGATGCCTGTGTTGTTTCAATTCATCTTCATTGCTAATCCCCACAAAGTGGGAGTGAAAGAAAAAGACCCAAATATGTGCTCTCATGTCATGTGCCCCCCCCCCCCCCCTCCCTTTGAGGCCTCAAGCAGTCTGTGATTCTGTGATTTCACAACCTGGCTTCCGTCTCCCAACACTAACCCTGACAAAACAACAAAGAGCATCGCCACGGCAACAATGCAGCACTCAGATCGAGGGTTTTTCCGAGGGATCTTGACTGAAGGCCTCATAAACGTTGGCTGCCAGCTGTTTGAGCTCTTCCATCAAGAGTAGTTCCTGAACACACACAGGGAAGAAAAAAACCATAGAGTAAAAAAGGAAAAATAAGGACGACAGAGGTTTGAGAGTAAAGAAACAGCAAACTACAACAGAGCACCCACCACCCACCCATTTGGTTATCAGAAACAGACCTATTATGCCAATACAAAACACAACATGGGATGACATGAGGATAATAGCAATCTTTGTTGGTCAGTGAGAGAATTCCATTCATCATATCTAGATTTAAAGCAAAATTCTTCATCTTTAAAGTGATCTGTTTTGTGTTTGGTAGGGTCTCCAACTCGTACAAAAAAACAATTGACAAGAACAAAAGAAGAACAAAAGAAGAACAAAAGAAAGACGACTATATCATGCTCATAAACTAGGGGGCTAACTCAGACGTCTTGCCAATATTGTCATCAATGTAGATAATAGAGATTGTTGAACTTGATATTACTAAGAAGAACCTTATGGTCAAACTAAAATTATGAATAAGTCATCTAAATACAACACAAAATATGGTACAGGATTTTCACATCAGTTCATGTAACTTCTATGAATAATGTAGTACAACCAAATTATACAACAGCAATGTCTAACATATTTGAGAAAGCAAAGGGAGACTGTACAGAATAACAACAATAAAACAGCTACTTGCAACTCAACAAGCCTCTCTGCGGGCAGAAGTTGTAGACAAATTGCAACAACTAAAATGATTTGGAAAACATTTTAAACTCATCATCCATCCTCCACGCCCCCATCACCATCTTCTTATAACTTACTACAACCTCCACCCTCCCCCTTTCTAAAACACCCCTTTCTCATTCCTTATTTTTCATCCTTAACAACACCACAGCAAACTGTTTCTAAATCATGCCCAATGGTATGAAAATTGCTTGTCTTTACATAGTACAATCTTTTATCCTTTTATCTCTCTGCTGCCACAAATGTCCCCACTTGAAGTGAAAAGGTGCCATATGAAATAAAAGAAATTTAGCATGTTCTGGACATGCCTTTTCCTGGAACAAAGGTGACAGGTTTGCAGAACATGCTCTTAGGGTTCAATTCCTGTGCCACATGAGCCTTCTAGTGAATAGGAAATATTAATGCTATGCATATAAGCTATGAGTTTCAAGAGCTCTAACCTCAGCATTAACAGCAAACTGAGCGCTGCACTGGTAAAAAAACTTTCAGTCCTGTTTCACCACTGTTTGTAGAGAAATGATTGAGCTCTTTGCTCATGAACACAAAGACATGAGTTCAATTCGCCTTCTGATGGAACATAGTCACAATCAAAGCAGACCCCCCTTTTAAATTATCCAAATTATCAGTGGGGGGAGGGGGGGGGGGTGTAAAACATTTACAATTCTTTAATTCTGGCATCTTTTGAGCACCCATTACAACAAAAATAAATTTTCCCCATCCAAGGTTATTTTCAGACATATATGTGAGGCAGTGTGGTGGAATCAGGCTCTCGTCAATTTTTGGGCTGTCATCTTAAAGCTTGTTCACTTGTCTTTATTTCAATGAAAAAAATATCCTTTTATCTTGAATACAAATCGAGATATTTGCCAATGAAGGAGGTGGGATCACCTGTTTTCAGAGATAAAATTAGTGAGAAAATGGCCACCAAAGATTAGTTATTTTCTTAGCTTCAGAGTCCATGGTAACTGAAAATTTACATTTTTTGTGCCTTTAATCAACGTTTTTAAGAAAAATCCACACAGAAATGAGTTCTTTAATGGGCATGAAAGGTGTTGAGTTGAGCCAAAAAACAAATATTTAATAAAAACTCACAATTCTGCGGAAAAGTGCAAGTTTCTTCACTTTGATTATTTAGATGAGAGCCTGATTCCACCACGCTGCCTCACATATATGTAATGTATTGATCAGCACAAAAAATCATAGAGCAGCAGGACTGTTTGAGACTGCCCACCTGTATAAAAGGGTTGGGAGCGTCCCCGCAGATGCTGTACATCAGAGAGTTGATCACAGGCACTAGCTTGGCCAGAGCTATGGAAATCTCATGAATCCTGCGGAGAGAAGTAAATACCGATCAATGCCATGATAATGTAAAATCTATAAAATTCAACCATTGTGGACCATACTTCATTGTTGTTTACAGAAGCCAGGGAATGCATGAAAAATACTCAGTTTAACACAATTGAATAACATAACTGCCACAACAGCTATGGAGAAAAAAAGAGAGCCATATGAAATAAAAGGAACATTTTAATATGGGACAAAAAACTCAATTTCACAAGAGAAAGGAATCATAAGAAAATAATATCTTCGAAGAAGCTTTTTTTCATATTTGTGGTAGTGAGCGAAGCTTTTCACCTATGGTCATGTCCAGGACTCAAGGTAGAAAACATAAGTGTGCTACAACATATCATCATTGTCCTCTTATAACTAGAAATTCTTTCAAATGTTCGGTTAAGGGGGGGTGGTTAGACCCCGAAAGTCCCGATTCGGCTCAGAACTATGGATTTTAAGTTGTAGGCATTTTTATCCTCTTCAGCTTCTCTTACAACTATTTCATTGCACAAGAACCCCCTGAAGCCTTATTTCTTCCCATACCGGACATGTTTTTCACCACCATTTCCTCATAAAGTCAATCTTTCATTTTTCTTTATCGCCCGTTTTCTCTAAATGTAGGTACCAGAAACTAAATTTTCAAAGGAGCAGTATGCCAAATTTATCTGTTCCATTTGAAAGGCCTATATGTCCACCTAGCATTTTGGTACCATTCTTTAACCTCTCAGTCAATTTTTTTAGAAAATTGTAGTTATTTAAAATTTGATCAAATTTGTTAAAGTGTTAAAGTCGCTCACTGGCTGCAACCCCATGTTTGGCAGATAAAAAAAGAGTACCAAGTGCACTAAACATCTCCACATTTACAGAGTACAATCACTATAACATATATATGGAGCTCAGTTTTTTTCAAGACTGTGAGATCATTGTAAATCAGTATTTTATCGCCTCAAACACGATGATCTGTCGTTATTTCGACAAAAACACTGAGCGTTGACACGGCCGGCGCCACACCCGCACCCGCGGCAAGCGAGTCGGCTCTATACTGTAGTGTACCCTGTGTGGGGGGGTCACATGCTTTCCGAGTTTTGCGGAAGGATTGATGCGAAATAATTCCAAGCTAATTACTTTACTCTAATAGGAAATAAACTGATCTTTTAATTGATACCTTTTTTGGACCCGTATTTTACATATTTCATGTAAAAATTATCTTTGAAAATTTTTACTGTATTTTAAAGGCTTTCTATTTAAACGGCAAAGGCCAAAAATATACCATGTGAAAGCCCGTTTAAAGCCCTACAGTTCTCCACCAATGAAAAGACGGTATTCAATCATCCCTCTTTCCGCGACGCATTTGAATGCTTGCGTGTCACTTTTTGAACCGGCCAACCATGCATTCCGACCGTAAGGGCTTCACTTTCCTCGGGATTTTCCAGCTCCTAATAATCGGACACATAAATAACGTACACCATTGTAACGAGGAAAAGCTGAACTTTTACAAGGTGTATGGCATTTGGTGTTTTAAAGCGAAATAGCAATGAAACAGTGATCGGAATTACCCCGATTTCACGCCGTCGGAAGGCCGCGAGTGCCTGCGAGGCCGTGTTTACGCTACCTACTAAATGTGGTTTTTCTATATACTTTTTAATAACTCATTTTAGATCCAATCTTAATGAAATTTTTACAGAATGAAGAAAATATGTAATACTAAAAATTGGTACGATTAATTTTTGATGTACGGAATAGTTTTTTGTTGGTGGTGTTTGGAGTGTGGATTTTCACGGATTTTTGGCAAACGTGAAATCTACCTCTGGAAAAAAATTCATTAACTCTTTTTATCCGGGCTACGAGTATACTCGTAACGAGGACCAGTCCGGGATACGAGTATTCTCGGAACAGCGATACGGTCTCGTCAAAGAAGCTAGTTCTGCTTGTCATTACCAAAATACGCAAACACGGCGATGCTAGCTCTGTCTGAATATTTTAATTTTCCAATGAACAGTGGTTTCTTTGTTTTTGATGGGAGTAGAAGCTTGAAAGATATCTCGAAAACGCACATTCACGACCGACGAAATACTTTTTGAAGTTGCGCTGGGTTGTGAGGGGGTATGATACTAATTTGATCATAGTGACTCTGAAATAAGTGCCGTAAATTCCGTTGTGGATGATAAGAAACATGACTTACACTCATCTAATAGCGATTTAGATCATGGTGAAGGGGTCAGTACTGGAATTCGTGTTCGATGGGTAGGGCTAGATCTAGATCTATAAAATCCAATGGGACGTCGTGGGCGCCGCAATCAGGGTGAAGTTCGAGGGTTGAATATACCTCAAAATCTACATTGTGCTATTGGTATATTTCCTAACTACATACATTTACAAAAACTACATTCAATTTCTAACATAACTGCCAAATTTCCTTAAAACCTTAGAGGAAAAGTAAGAAATATAGCACTTTGAACTATACACACTGACTTCCGACTCATACGGCGCGGCGGCCCCAGGACGGGTACAGAGTCCGTGGGGGTACGGCTAGGATAAAAAGAGTTTAAAATTTCTTAGTGTGTTTAGCTGATTAGCAGATCAATTGTTTGCCAAGACGCATGCAAAAAAATCCAATATGTTTCCATGAAAAATAAGTGTGGTATTAATTACGTAGGACAAGTCAACAAATTCAAATATGGCCGCCGTATCTATGGAAATGAATTTTTAATCTCAAATCTGATTGCGGATTTTAAGACTCCTTACTATGCTTGTTATATGTGTGAAATTTGGTAACATTTGACCTACTAATAAACGAGATAGTCTTCAGATGCTGCTGCCCCCCCCCCCCCCCCCCCCCCCCTCTTAACCAAAGTGGTCACTTTAGAGAATGTCAAAGACTTGCTTGTATAGAAATGAAATAGAATTACACAAAAAAATCTGTATTGAATACAAATGGCATAAAGGAACGTAATACAAGAGATATAACAAAGTCGTACCCAGAAGGATGTTCAGTTGAAGCTGACTGTTGCTTGTAGTGGTCAGCAACACCATCAAGAATGCAGTGATAGCCGCGGTCGATGCTGCCCTTGAGCACAGTGTGGAAGTCATTACTGAGGAAAAACGTTGATGGTGGACATCGTTAAGTAAGGTACAAAGCACCACAGCCAGCCCAGAAAATGGGTGAGAATATTTACCCTAGCTCTGGCAGGTCAAATATGACATTCATGCTAAGCTGTTCTTCCTACAAAACGCTTCACCACTGTACTTCAAAGAAACTACAAAATTCACCCCTAAAAAATGTCATCTGCAAAATATTCTTGGCGTAATGGTAACGGTCAATCCAAGAGCCATAAACATATATCCAGACTACAAGAACTGCATTGTGTGGTCTTCCCACTACAAATGCAACATTTAAGACTGCCTCCTCATTGGCTACGGGAGTCGGGATCACCTTTTTAAACTTTCTTGGACAATACCTGATTAATTTCTGCTGCAGTTCTCCTAGATACATCTGTATGCCATTCCAAAGAATGGACTGATATTAAACAACTTGATATTATAACTGTCCCATACATAGAAGATAAGCCCATTAACACTAAAACACTCTTCTGATGCTGAAAAAAAAAAGACATAAAAAAAGACACAACGCATGGGTAGATAGTAAAGAGGTAGACTTTGTGAAGATCACATAATATTTACAACAGTAAAACAACAGACAAGTATAACACATAAAACAATAAGAAGGAAAAGATCCTGAGAAAATATTACTAACCTGAAACAAAGAAAGGAGAGAGGAGTACTCGCTCCTGGGACCAACACAAAAAAATGTTCAAGCCGACCACCCTTGTACAGGCCGGGCCTTAAGCCTCGCCTCACATGGTCATCCACGACACAGGCTTTCTGTGTTCATTTAGGATGGCGCCACTTCTCTCTCTCTCCCTCCCCCCTCTCTCTCTCTCTAACACGCGCACACACACACACACACACACACATGTGTTTGGTATCGAACCTCAGTAGAATTTGATGGTGATGAAGAATCCGTAAAGTTTTTATCATTTTTTACTCTTCTTTTTAATCTTCAAGTACTCCGGCCTCAGGCCTGTGCAAAAAATATCTGCCAGCGACAGATATTTGGAAGCCGCCTTGAGGCCGGAGATTCCTCCAAATGTTGGCTTGAACGTGGCCTGTGCAAGGCCTGTGTAGGCCATGTTCAGGCCAGGTTCAGGCCTGCTCTGGCTTGTTCAGGCCTCATTCAGGCCCAGCATCAAGGCCCGGCCTGTACGTGGCTTGCCGGCTTTACAGTAGCAGCAAAGACAGAGGAGGACTACCTCTCGAGAATGTCCCTTGTTTCTGCAATCAGCTTCTCCAGCAGCTCATCTTCAGAGTTTTGCACCGTCTGGAAATCAGGAAACCAAGTCTCAGGGAAGGCAAAACACACCCCCCAACTCCTACAGGTTTAAGTCTAAAGAAAGGTACATCAATCCCCCCCCCCCCCCTCCCCTTTCCTCCAGGTCTGTGGCAGGGGAGGGGAGGGCAACTCTTTCCCCCCTGCTTCCTCCAGGTCTGAGATAAAGTAGACCCTCCCTCCCCTAAACCTCCCTGCCACACCCTCAGTACTCTGCCATACATGATATGAATAAACAAGGAAAGTGGATAACATAATCAAGGCTCAGTGAATTAACTTGCAGGATATAGTGTAATTACTTGAGCCTGCTACTGATGAGAAATGAGGTTACGAAATAACACTGTAAGTCTAATTAATGAGACCACATCACTCACAGTTTTGGCAATGTCAGGCACTTGCTCACTGGTCAGCAGGTATGGGTACAACGACTGCGTGGGTTTGTCCACACCACATTCCACGCGCTCACGGATGTGATCGAACACGGAGGTCAGCTGATCCAGAGACATCAACTCTTTCAAGGGTAGCCTGGAACAAGCATCAAACAATCACACTTGGGGAACAAATCTCCCTTTCTCAAGACAATACATGAGATGATGTAAGAAAATGACACAGAAAGGGTTATGCCCACTGGAAAAGTATATAACCATTGCTCTGAAGCAGTCGCTACAGTCAATCCAAAGCCAGGAACAAGTTCTTGGACATTCAACATTTCTTTTTGTTTTCTTTCTTGTTTGTTTGTTGTTGTTTTTGTTGTGTTTTTTTTTTGTGTTTTTTTGGGGGGGGTGATCAGTAGAAAGTTCTATAAAAATATCCACTGGACTTTACTGATTTCTTCTTGTGATTTTTGTCCTATAGCCAAAGTCCTCATATTATATTTTTTGCCTCTTAATTTGTTTTATCCTACATAGAAAGTACTTTCTTCAGTGACAACCCCTCATTTCTCCCCCCACCACCATATTTTTTTTAAATAAACAAGAAATTGCAGGGGGAAAGTCCATCCCTGTTAGAATAAATCTTCCAGCCAAGGGAGTCATTAAGAGATTGTTTATTGAGCTTGCAATCAAAAGGAATACAAGATTAACTATCACTCATACGGTACTTTAACTTTGAAAAATGTGAGCACAGAAAACCAAACATTATCTGAATAATAGGACAGATTTGTTAAAAAAACAAAAAACAAAAACCTGCAAGTGAAACAGTATACTTACGATCCAATCTCTTTCATCACAGCAAGGCGTAGATAATTGATGAAATCAAGGAAACCTGTCACAAGACAAGGCATAATCCATAAACATTACAACCCTAGTGAGATGAGGAAGCTTGTTGCATACCAGTAGAGCAGCAAACTCTAATAATTTGTAAAGTAAGACAAACAAGATATTGCCGATTTACCATCTTCAAATCTGAAAAAGATGACCAGGAAAAGCAAACAAGGGCAAAAAATATTAATCACATTCAAACACTTTAAAGGAGTCCAAACACACAGTGAAAGCAATCTTCTAAACAAAAGACTGCACATAGAGAAAGGAAATCACTTGAATCTGGTAACACATGCCTGAAGGCTTCTAGTCACTCTTTTCTGACTTTAAAGTTAAGATACAGGGGTGATCCAAGATAAACTGTACAACTTTTAAAAAAAATATTTTCCTCCACACTGAAGTTTTGCGTTACAAATTTGTACACAAAGTAAACATACAATGTAAGAGATCAAGGGGAAGGCCACTGGTACCTGGAGAAGAATACAGTGGAAAGACATGTAATAATGACAAGAATCTAAGCCAGGATATTTTTATGGAAAAAAGGAACAGGAAAGTATTTGTCCACAGTCTATACCCTTATCAAAGAGTCAGAAAAGCAATGACAATTAAACAGAATTTTTTTTTTAAGTAACACATACAAAAGCATGTGTCATACAGACCAATTATATAAAACTATACTTTGTATAAAAAGTTTTAAATGCATAAAAAAGCAAATTGTAAAACAGGCCTATTACATTAAAACAGTACCTTGTTCAATAAACTGTTTGACAAGAGACAGGTAACGCTCTTGTACCCGCTGAGGGATCTGGGCACTGTGACCAGACTCCACCTTCTGAGGACAGGGTCAGCGGAAAACTGGAGTTATCTCAAGCAAAACATTTGAACTGAATTTGACATGCTTAAAAATTAAAATGAAAGATCTCTCATTCTTTCTCACTCTTTATCATTCACTATCCTTTCTTTTTCTTTCTTACACTACTTCTTCCCTCACTGATTTTCTTTCTTTCTCTCTTTCTGTCTATTTTTCACACAATGTAAAGACAAAAATAAATACATTCAAACTTGCACTCACACAAAACAAATACAGATTACACCAACAAACAAAAACACGTACATCTGAGGGAATACACAACTCTCAGCCATTCTCAATAAAGGCACAAAGCACTAGTGTATTTCACATGCTGCAGGTTGTGCTGTATTTTGCAACACATTGTTAATGTCTATCTAATCAGACAATTTGTCAATGTCGGTGGCCTAGTAGTTAGGCTCTCGGACTCGCAACCGTAAGTTTGTGGGTTCAAATCCCGTCAGGGGCCCAACGTTGTGTCCTTGGGAAAGGCACTTTGCACAAATTTTCCTCACTTCACCCGGCTATAGACAGTGAACGATCTTGTCAGTTTGATAGTGTTTGAGCACGTGAAATCCGCAGCTTGCACTGTATGCTTCTGTGGAAGCCGAGAATGTTTCAGAGTGTTCTCAGAGGGTCTGCTGGGGTAATAATGGTTGTAAAGCGCATAGAGCATGCTCTTGAGCATGGATATGCGCTATATAAATGCAATTATTATTATTATTATTATTATTATTTCTAAAAATGATTCTAATTGTGCTATAGTATAAGTTATGCACCATTTCCATTCTTCTTTATTCTTTTTGCTTGGGCATTACAAAATACAACTAGAGAATACATCATTTCGAGCAAGGGCATTCAACCTTTACCACAAAACAGGAAAGTTTTAAAAAATTAAATTTGGTTCAAACGTTAAAGTCTGTAAACTGCATAAGTTCATCAGCTATAGAACAGATGCCAGCTCAAGGAAATTTGCAAAATCTCAGGCTGACCAATTCCCTCAACAACCAAAAAAACTTGTTCTTCATGCAGTCAGCAGAGTCTCGAGTCAATAATTTTAAGCTGTTCTACACAGATCTACACTGGCAACCTTTAGTTTTAGTTTTGAAAAGAGTTTTACAGCACTTGCAAAACAAACAGGACAAATAAGTGCTGAAGATTAGAAGTGTTACATCTTTGATACAAAAAAAAGGAGCAAACCACAGAGCGCCTGATGACTACCCATACACTGGCAACATCTTAGGACTTTCAACTCAATTTGATCAGAGACAGAGAACAACCAAACGACAGATAAAAGATCTAAGGAGAAAGAAAATCTTTTTTTTCTTAACAAGAACTGAAGTTGACCTCCATGGATAAGTTTTAGTAGTGTTTTACAAGTATTTGCAACACAATAAGGTCATATAAGTTCTGAAGATTAGAGACATTACAGGAGAGTAACAAACACAAAAAAGGAGGAGGAGAGATGAGGACTATAGATGTTTGGTAGGAAAGAAGAAGAAGACCACACCAGAGCACTCATCAATCATCTGCTATCTACGGGTCAGCAGACAAAAACTTTCAAAGGAAATCGAATAAATCAGAATATCTAAACTCACACACAAAAGAAGAAATGTGCACATACTGCACTTGACACCTTTCTCCAGGGAGCTGACATCACTCTACTTACATGTCCATTGGTTGGGTGGACGCTGTCCAGGTAGAGATAGCCCCCGACCACATTGAGTTGAACTCGGAGCATCACTGACAGGATACATGTGCCATACACCGACGCAAGTGTACGTGTAACACCTGAAGAGGGTGGAAAACGGCAAGATGATTTCACATTAACTTCATAAACAGTCCTTTCAAATTTGCCACCCAGGCAAAATGTATTTACAGGTCGTTCATTTCGCAAACTGAACATTTTTCTCCTCACCACAACTAACCTGAAAGCAATTGGATAAGAAGCTGTGAGAATACTTTCACATAAAAAAATACTTACGTCTTTGTGTAAACTAAACCCACATACTTATACATTCTCTCTTTCTCTCTTATTCTTTCTCTCTCTCTCTCTCTCTCTCTCTCTCTCTCTCTCTCACACACACACACACACACACACACACACACACACACACACATACACACACGCACACACACACACACACTTTCTCACACATACATACACATAGCATCTAAAAATCAAAAACCACTTTCTGGTTCTCCCCCTTCTACGTCTTAGCTCCTCCAGCAGCTGACTGTTGCTTCTCTGACCTTCCGGTAATAAAACACTTTGTCTCTTGCCATTCTGCCGGCCTGATTTATTCTGATTCCAAGCCAGATTTCTTTGTTCTGTTCCCATCATCTCTTTTCATTTTATAATATGGCCTATATTTTGAAAAACGCAAGTGGGGAAGGGGGAAGTGATCGTCTGGGGAGGTATTTGTTTAGGAAAGATGACTTATAAAGCAGACTTCACTGTTGTTCTTTCCTATAACCCTCAAGTCCTCCAATATACATAGTACTTCCCCACTGGTTGGGTGGACACTGTCCAGGCAGAGATAGCCCCCCACCATTTTGAGTTGAAGCCGGAGCATCACAGACAGAATGCGTGGGTTCGAGTAACGAGAAGCATTATAATATATTGACATGATAACAGTCATTTTGTGCAAAGACAGAGCAAGATACAGACACAAAAACGAAGAGAGAAAGAAAAGAAGAAGTGTTGTCCTCCAACCACCTTATTTCTTTTCCATAACCAGATCTGCCAACCACTTTATAACTAAACATAACTTAACTCTACCACCACAGATAAACCTGTATTGCAAAGAAACTCAAATAAAAACAAGCATTTTCATGGTATTTACTCTAAGTTGCGCAAATGTAGCAAAATAAATTTATCATACGTCACATAACGGTCAAACCGAAAGAAAATTCAAGGGAAAAAAATCTAATTCTATACACATTTGATCTGGGTTCTTCAACAGGCAAAAAAAAATCGGAGAGCTCCAGTTCTATCAGAGTACTAGGCAGGCATGCATAAATCTGTCCATATATACTGAGCTTGCTTGCTCCTAAACCTATTCACAAGAAACTTAGGTTGCCAGAATGGAAACAATATTCAATGGAATGTGTTCTGGTGAACCCTTAATAAGACAACTGTCAACAGTGGCCAGTTTTTAACCTCTTTAGTCAAGTGACCGCCAAAGACATTCTTGACGATTATCAACTTTAAGAATAGAACTTTATTGTAACATATTTTTTACTCTATGCTAATAACATTGAATCGTATAAAAACTCTGAAGTCCCAATTCACTATCACAAAATCAATATATGAGATACATTTCAATTAAGTGGTTTTCATGTACAGGACACTGAAGGACAGACATTTCCGAGTCTGAATATCATCTTACATGCTGGCAAGTGATACCCTGTGTCACAGGTGGCTGATGAAGGGGATGGGACGAAAGCGTAGGAAGCAGTTGAATACATGTGAACATACAAATATTGCTGTACCGGGTAAACACACATTGTCTGACCGCATTAATATGGCACCAGCAATTTACCATGACAAAAGGATTTTTAAAATAATACACGTCACCCCCCCCCCCCCCCCCACCAACTCCTCAGCAGGTAATCACAACTGCACACATATACTACACTATAGCAACAAAAGCATAAATTTCTTGCCCACAGACACTCTTGATACTCCCGCTTCCCAACATAACAAAAACTAGAAGTCTTCTGAACAATCAAGATGAACATTCAATAATCCTACAACATGCATATATCTACCACCATGCCTAGCAGAACCATCAGCTCTCTCCCTAACATGACAAGAAATCTTCAAATGTAGGTCAGAACAACAACATTAAAAAATTGGTCCAAATCAAGATCAGATACCCAATATTCTTTTAAATCAATTTGGTTAAAAAAATCAAATACAAGTTTTTTTACCGTTTCCCAATAGAAAGATGGAAATACTTGACAAATTCGTCCCCGCTTGAGAATCGAGAGCCCAGGTTTTTTGTGCGTAAGACAAAGAGCTCAATCACAGGGACCAGTACAGTCAGAAACTGAGGCCTTGTCCATAATGACTTTGAACAACACATGGAAGGTGAATGATTAATCTGAGTGCTGTCAATTTTTTTTTTCTGAATTAATCTCAGCCCAAATAGAACTCCCCTCCTCAGCATGTTCTTTTCTTTAGTTTTAGTAAGTGTTTTACGGCACTTGCAGCACAATAAGGTCATATAAGTGGTGAAGATTAGAGGTGTTACAAGAGAGTAACAAACACAAAGGAGGGGAGATAAAGACGATAGATGTCTGATAGGAAAGAAGGAGCAAACCACACTAGAGCACCCGCCAACCACCCACTGTTCTTTTCTATGAATTCAGAACTACACAGTATTAAAATGTCAGAAATACACAGGACCAGAAGACGAGAACATTATAGAGTCAGAACACATCAACTCAGAACAAAACATGATCAAAGCACAAAGCGTCGGAACAACAGGTAATCAAAACACAAGGAGTCAGTACAAGACAGCATGAGAAAAAACAGTTTCAGAAATACTTAAGTTTTCACTGGTGTGTACTTACTCATAACCTTGAGCTCTTCCCAAAGGTCCAGTTTGTTTTGTGGGCTGCACCAGGAAAGGAGAAAAAATTGAGGTAAAAATCAGTTAGGCTGTCCCCCCAAAAAAATCAGACAGAGAAAGGACATAAAAGAGTCATTCATTGAGAAGCACATTGATATGATAAAGGTCACTAAGCAGCCGCGGTAAAGCAAGAAGACAATACAGATATGCATTGAAAAAATTATGATCATTTAGAGATGGGCCGAAAGCAGGAGAAATAAGGAGAAAAACACTTCAGCAAAAAGATAGTCATTCATTGGTGGGCTAAAAACAAGATACAGGAACAACAACTGTTTGTCCAGCTGTATGATGCTGGACTTACAAAAACAATAACAACATTCAGAGTCCTATTCCCAGCAATTGCGAGACAGGATAATATATCCATTGGAAAGGTAATTGACCCTATTTCCTCAGTCAACCCTGCAACAACTGGCTACTTGGTAGTTATTTGAGACAGATCATGGAAATGATAGCGGTATGTACCTAACGGGCTGCAATATTGCATACCTCTCACAAGACTGACACAGTATATAAGGAGGAAATGACGAAGCAAAAAAGTGTTTGTGAAGAAATTTGTGCCTTCAATCAAAGATATGTGACCATCAATAATAACTTACAATAGCGTTCTTATATAACCTTATACAGTTGTGAGCACTGTTAAACTTTATACAAACTAAACAAAACACTTATAATAGAAACACTAGACAGAGAGCTATGACTGTCTTTACTTTCTGTGAGCCAAAGCTTTTGACTGGCTTTGCTTTCCGTGAGCCTTAGCGCTCTATAACAAAAATGTCTTAAGGAGCAGAACACTTGCACTGATACCAAATCCAACGCTTTGAAGCCATCATGAGAACTCATTGGTAGACTCAAGGGCAAAAAAAAAATTTTTAATCTCATCAAGCAAAGAGACAGTTAAGTACGAGTTTTACAGAACTTGCAACACAAATGTCACATAAGTGCTCAAGATTAGAGGTATTATTAGAGAGTAACAGGCAAAGAAAAGGAGGAGACATAAGGAAGATAGAAGTTTGATAGCAAAGAAGGAGCAAACCACACCAGAGCGCCCACCAACCACCCACAGAGGTACAGTGATCAAACCCCTGTGCCATAAAACTAAGAAAGATATGAAAACTGCAGAAGCTAAATAAAACACACATTGTTTCAGTATATAACCTACACTCCCAAACAAAACTGGGAGCACAATTATCAGTCTTCTGTTAAAAGTAAACATTAAATAAAAACCTAGAAACAACAGTACAGCAGCCATACAAAGAAAGTGACACCCTTACTTTGATTTCAACATCTCCTTGATGCTCTCTGTGTCCAAGGTTTTTGTTAGTATTTCTCTCACATTCGAGACCATCGCCAGTACTGAGGAAAAGTACAGTCTCGTTATACATAAAAGGAAACCTTTTAAAAAACACTCAATACTTGCAATCTTTCAACAAATTCTTGCCAATGATCTGATGGCCTTATTATAGAAAACTACGAAACTTGCAGCCAGCTTTGTTAAGTAAGTTACTCAATTTAAAGATTTCAGAATTGACATTATTTTAAACAAAGAGAAATACTTTTGTAGTTTTTATCATGTCTCCACAGCATTTTTAATGAATGACATAAGATTGATGCTATTCATTTCTCATTCGCCCAAACAAAAAACTGTTACGAGATCATAACACTGCCAATTAGGCAAGGCCAAGTTCAGCTAGTCATTCAGGACCTGACATCCAGATCTCCCATCCATGGGAAAGAGGAACTGACATCCGATTCTCCTAGTAGCGGGAGCCCATCACATCATTTTCAAAGCTTAACTCTGCCAAAAGCACCTCCCCAAGAAAAGAGATACAGATTTGTGAAAACTGCTAGAATCTGAAGCGAGCTGGAAACAACGTAAAATAGAGATTCATGAAAAAAACAAAATTTAGTCATTTCATGTTTGATTTGAAAGCAAATTTTCTAAAAGGGGTGAGAAAGAGATTATCCCATTACACAACAATGTAGAGACATACCTGTCATGTTGCACGTTCTCTGATTGCTGTCAAAGTGATGCTGGCGCCTGAAGAAAAGGGGAAAATAGAATACATCAGTTAAGAATTGTTTTCAACAATAACTTAACATTACATTAAATATGATGAGTAAAATAGACATTATGGAGCACATTCATCCCAATACATCACAGCACTCCAAAGCTTCCAGAAAGAGCAACAAAACTAAAAGGAATGATTTTACAAATCTCCAATAAAATTATTTCTTTGCAAACACAAAAATTGTTGAAATAAATCCCTGAGGGGTCTTGTAATTATTCAATAACTGTAATGGAAAGTTAACAGAACAACGTACGATCCTTTGTTTGAGATATGATGGGACTACATTGGACCGAAAACTAATTTAAAAAAACAACAACAGAAAGAGTAACTTTTGTATGAACTAAAGATCCTCGCAAAAATTAAGGACATAAAAGGACTGCTGAGTGCAAGTAAAATTTAATCAGAAAATACATAGGGCCTACTTTTCCTGGTTCAATGGACGTAAAACCACAAAATCAGTGGCCATTTCAAAATGTTTCTTACCTGACAAGAATTAAGTATTGTTTGTCCTCTTCATCTCGGATCTCTTGTATCTTCTTCCAGATGTATTTATACAAAAGCCAGCTCCCTAAAAGACACAAAAAAGGTATAAATAGTATTTTGATATCACTATGACCATTCAGGCACAAACTGGTCACAATTTCATTATCACACAAAAAGTACACGCCCTTATCCATAGTTTTCATTACATTGAATACTTTAGTTCAAAAGTTTAAAAAGAGCAGTAAAGTATACCATTTTCAACAGCCACCCAGACTCTTTTGCATTAAACCCGGAAAGACAGTAAAAATCTTCCGCTGAAAACAAAAAAGCCCCCAGAGAACTTAAGGTCATCATTACATTTCCCTTTATTTATATCTAACACTGCTGCATGGCACACACTTAGCACAGCATGGCACCTCAAACAATTCTGCATCACTTACTATGTAATGTAATGATGACCTTAAGTTCTCTGGGGGCTTTTTTGTTTTCAGCGGAAGATTTTAACAAAAGTTTTAGAGATCAACCTACTTCAATAAATCTGAGAACATGTCAGATCTATAGTAACAACAAACTTCTTTTAAAGTAAATTTTGAGTCGAGAGCCTCCACTTGTCGACGACCAGTTAATTTTCTGTATGTTACGTTCTGTGAGGTTGCATCTGATTTTATTAATTTAATAGACTGCATGTTTCATTCTGTGGTGTCGCGGCTGCTTTTAAGCTGCCATAATAATTGCAAATCATTTTAACTCCTTAACAAATGAGCTCTACTTTTTATTTTCATTCTGCTTTCTGAAAATGTACAGTTTATAATATATGGCTTTTAATTGTGGCTTGCATGTTCTCAAGAATTTACCAACATAATAATATGATCTTCTTCTTCTTTTTCTTCTTCTTCTTGTTTATCTTTCTGTTCTTAAGAATTTACCAACATAATAATATGGTCTTCTTCTCCTTCTTCTTTTTCTTCTTCTTCTTGTTTATCTTTGAAAGGACATCCCCCCGTCTCTAGTGCGAAAGCTGGTGTTCGCAGCAGGTCCTTCAGGCCTCCATTGAGTTTTAGGTCTCTCTGCCTAGGGTTGGGCCAGTAATTCTTTCTAAGTGTATCAAGCACTGGGCAAGCTTGCAGCAGATGGTTCCCTGTTTGGTTGCCGGTTCTGCACTGACACTACTCTGAATTTCCGATCTTGAACTTCCTGTAGAGGTGGAGTTTCAGCTGTTCTAAGTCTGAGCAGAACAACCTGCTCTTGACAGGTGAGGAAGTAATAGGGGTCAATTTGGTTGTAGTGAGGGTACTGTTCCTTCCACTTTGCTTGTAACCCCCATTTGATGATGCTTTTGGCCTCCAAAAGGCTTGTCCTTTTTTCAGGTTGCTCTGATCGAGAGCCTTCTTTTGCTAAAGAATCAGGCTCAGCAGTTTCATTTTCAAACAAGTTACAGTGGTATCCACTGTAGTAACAGTGGTATCCACTGTAGTAACAGTGGTATCCACTGTAGTACAACTGTGTGGTTTTTGCAGAGGTTTTGTTATTTAGCTCACTGTCTCAGTGATTTAATGGCTTGTGAAATGGAAAGGACGTTTATGAGGAGGACCACATTGCGGGAGGAGCATGGGTCAGATCTGATTTTAGTGGCTGCAGTTTTCAGAGCAACTATTTCAGCTTTGTAGTTAGTAATCATTCTCAACTGCATCCTCAGCCGATCCGTAATGTGTAGAATCATGTCCATAGCTGCTTAGGATAGCACTTGTCAAGGTGTTCCCATGCAAGAGCTCTTCATTCTAGGCAAGTCTGTGAGTTGTACTGAAGCCAAGGATGCTGTTGTGTATGTGAAGAGATGTTTGATATAGCACAGCGGTACACGAAGGGATCTCTTCAGGGATTTGTTTCCCGTTATATGGTTAAATCACACATAAATTTCACTGATACAACAGGTTATTTGTTACTGACACTTGGACAATTAAAATCCACCACTTCTCATGGAAAAAGATATATAAGTCACGACGCAGTGGAATCAAGCGCTCGTCAATTTTGGGCCATATATGGAGTTATTGGTATCATCTTAAAGCCTGTCCATTTGCCGTGCTTTTGATGAAAAAAAAATATATATATAATATCTCAGATGCATGTCAAGATATTGGCGATTGAAGGAGGTAGGGGCTTCCTGGTTTCAGAGGTAAGATTAGCGAGAAAATGATAGCCAAAGTTGAGCTATTTTAGCTTGAGAGTCTGTGGAAACTGAAAATTTACATCTTTTATGCCTTTAATCAACGTTTTTCAGGAAAATCCACACAGAAATGAGTTCTTTCAAGGGCATGAAAGATGAGCCAAAAGACAAAAATTCTATAAAAATTCCCAAACCTGCGGAAAAATGTCAGTCTCCTGACTTTCATTTTGACGAGCGTCTGATTTCACCACGCTGCCTCACATAAAATATAATTTTCTATTGAAAACATAATGCATAAAAATGGAAAGGAAATAAGTTGGTCAAGCTGCACAAGTAGACTTTTATCAATGTGTGTGCATCATTAAAACTCTTCATAGAAAGAAAAGAACAAAAAATACCAACGTAATAGTTGGTCAAATACAGAAAAAAATTCTTTATAATCCTCTGTTAAGCCAATGTGCAATAAAACATTGAAAATTAATCCCTTCCATTGACAGGACTTTGTTGGTTTTTTAAAAATATTAATGATGTCATAGAGCTATAAAAAAAACTTCTATAACAGTCTGTTCATAAATATAACGAACGTGCGTCAAAGTTTCATCATCGGCACATTGGGACTTTCACCTGCATTGTTAAATGCTTAACGGCACTATGCATTGCAAGGAGTTCCTGATCGAATGTGGAGCAGCAGGTTTGAGTGGGGGACAATTTCCTGGAGTAAAAAGCAATTGGTTTCCACAACCTATGCAACTGTTGAGACAGTTCGGCTCCTATCGCCGAGTTTGACGCATCAAATGAAAGTTTTGTAGGGGCATCATTTTTCGGGTGATGGAGCATGACTGCGTTGGCTATCAGTTATTTGATGCTTTGAAATGCAGATTGACAGTCTGACGAGCAAATTATCTGTTTTTAGACTTTCCTTTAAGCGCCTCTGTCAGGGGTATGAGCCGGTTTGCGAGTCGCGGCATAAACCAGTGATAGAAATTCATGATTCCCAAGAAACGTTCCTGTGATTTTTTGTCAGTGAGTGTTAGAAAGTCTTTAATAGCACGTACTTTTTCTGAAAGTGGCTGGATGCCTTTGGTGGAGATGAGAGATGTAGATTTAGTAGGCCCTTTATCTTCATCAGAAAACTGTGTTTACCTACTTACGAATGTAAGCAGGTTTACCCTGTGGCCAGAAGCAATTCCCCTTCCCAATACTGAAATGGTTACTTGTGTAAAGGGCCTTGCTGTGCTCATGGATCTCTCGTTTTCGGGTACCTGACTCGATCACTTCTGACCGAGTCCCCAATTCACAAGCAAATTATGACGTCAACTGAACAGAGTCTTGGGTGTGATTCCCCAAAACACCACCGCACCATCTGCAATCCAACGGAATCGTTGAAAGGTTTTATCGCAGCCTTAAAGCCACCCTTAAGGCTCGCCTGACCGGTCCGTGTTGGATGGATGAGTTGCCGATTGTCCTCCTCGGTATCTGTACTACCTGGAATGAAGACCTTGACACCGCGCCAGTTCTGTATACTCATGGAACTAATCTTCGAGTCCCTGGTGACTTTCTATTTCCTCCTTATGTAGATAAAATGGTTCCTGATACTATTTTTCTGCAGAACTCTTAGGACTGTTTGAGAAAATTATCAACTCCAATGCCTCTATGCACCACAGAACGACCAGTTCCTACGTACCACAAGACCTACGTGTACACAGTGTTCAGCAGGTCTAGGTACAGCACGATGCACACAGGGGGCCTATGATCAGACCTTATGATGGACTTTTCCCTGAACACTGTGAACAAGACTGACAAAATACTTTGAAGAAAATTGTCAAAGACGGTAAAACAATTCGAGTCTCAATTGGCAGACTGAAAGCAGTATATATTCGCAACCAGCCGGTCTCCAGCCAGTTTCAAACGGACAACAATTAGATCCACGTCTGATGCCACATCACAATGTGTTGTCCATCAGTGACGATCAGATAGTTGATGATGTTCAGCAGAGGGGTACTAATATATGCTCTGACATTTTGAAACTCCGTCCGGCAGGGTGATAGTGAAACCTACGAGATATATAGGAATTAACCAACAGTGTCTGACTTTAAACTCTCAACACCACAACTTAACTAGTTTTTTATTGGATATTATCAATTCATTTTTGAAATGTTCCCGTCTATATTATATCTTCATATTATTGTCGTCCTACTAACTTGTGTACCGGCGGTCTTTCGGGATAAAAATAGACTTGTCTAACATTTGTCACTTTGTGTCCAACTTGTGAAACAGAGGTCTTCCGGGATATAAAAATAGAGACCTGTCCAACAAGTGTCACTTTGTGCCTTTAATACTATTTAGTTACATGAATCTGTTATAATGTGTGCACATTTTATTTCTCTGTCATCACATACTATACTTTTATACTATATATAGTATGCGTTCTTGTGGGGGAATCATGCAGTCGTTCACCGGCACATGATGCTTGCTCACGCTTCATTTTGAGTTCATACATTTTAACCGTGTAGGCTCTATATGTTTGGTTGTTTTTAGTGTTTCGCTTGCTGGTATAGTGCGCTTCAGGCTAGGTCTACAGTACACCATGTTCGACGATAAATCTGTGTGATGTGTGTAGGTATAATGTGTAATAAACGACTTCAACCTACCTTGTATCACAGCCTTTCTGGAGATCTTACAATTTACAGTTTAAAAATAATACAAACAACGTAGCATGAATAAAGAGAGCAACACATCTCTCTCATGATGCAACACTACAGGGCTAAAAAAAAGGGGGGGGGGGAGGAATAAAGAGCTCTGTGTAGGCAATTGACTCTCGACGTACACTGACTGGACCTCTGATCAAACTAACATGCGTGGGAGCTGAAATGCAGGCCAAATAAATCTGTGAATCATGATGGCATGGAATTAGACATCCTAAATCTCTGAAAGTAAGTACCCATAAATACAGACACTGTAACTCATCACAAAGATTTTGGAGGGAGTTCTGCAGACGGACGGCTGACCAACAACACACCCTAACCAGGCTAATACAGGGTGCCCACTGGGGGATCGGGTCTTGTCGGGGCGGTTTGCTAGCCAGATTGAGGGCGTAAAGCAACTGTTGCAGAAGCTGGCACCCAACTCGGCGACTCAAAAACGTTTGTTTTAAGGCAATGGTTGAGGCGACCCCCTCCCCCCCCCGCCCTCTCTCTCTCTCTCTCTCCTTCCTTCCTTCCTTCGTTCTTTTATTGTGACATCTTACATCTTTCTTTTTTCTTTTCTGTAACCCCGCCCTCCAGACCCCATCCACAATGGGCACCCTGTCTGAATTACCCTGCCAATATTTAAACCTTCGAAGTGACTATTCGGACTCGAGTCCGAATACGAAAAAATGTTATTCGGACTCTGATTCTTGTCCAGCATGACATCACTTCCGACTTCC
>NW_004797415.1:1294952-1297345 GCF_000002075.1 Aplysia californica
AGACCCCATCCACAATGGGCACCCTGTCTGAATTACCCTGCCAATATTTAAACCTTCGAAGTGACTATTCGGACTCGAGTCCGAATACGAAAAAATGTTATTCGGACTCTGATTCTTGTCCAGCATGACATCACTTCCGACTTCCGACTTCCTGTGACTGGTGACTCCGGCTTCCTGTCCTGCCTCACTCGTAACTCGCCTCAGGCTGGGTAGAGACCGGGATCGCTTCGGGCAAAATGGCGTTTTGAGCAGGAGCCGAGGTTTTTTTAAATCTTATAATGATGAATTTGAGGCCGGCCTGAAAAGTTATAACGCTTTTAATAAATGTTTATTTGTCAAGAGGTCATCAGAAGCAATTAAAGATGGCTCGTTAGCGTGTGTCGGGGTCGGATGGGCGGCCTGCACACGTGTGGCTGTGTGCGTGTCGGGGGGGGCGGCACTATCGGTCCGGCGGTCCGGGCGTAGAACGTCGCATACGCGTCAGTCTTTTTTCCCCCGGCAACTGATCATTAATACAATAATAAGCTAGTCTTGACGTAGATCTACGCAATAAATTGTGCGCTGGTCTATGGAATCAAAAGTTGCCGTATGCTCAGCTCTACACAGCAACACAACTTTTTCTTGGTAAACAATCGAGATGACACAGGCTTGTGTATATTTGAACGAATCAGTCTTTTTTTTTTACACAGCTCATAAATAATATGCAGGTGCCAGGTGGTCTGCTAATCTTCAATTTTACCTTTTTCTACAACAAAGAAAGTGGAAAACATGGGGGGTGTGGGGGGGGGGGGGCGTATCAATGAGGCGGCGGGCATCAGATCGGCAGAAAAGGTGTGGGGGAAACTAAAAAATGGCGGAAAATGGAAAGCCCTGAACATTAGATATATAGAACGAAGACACTTCCTTTTTTCCGGACCCGAGTCCGAATAACATTTTTTCATATTTCGGACTCGAGTCTGAATAAGAATTTTTTTTATTCGGACTCGAGTCCGAAGAATATGAAAAAATGTTATTCGGACTCGAACGACGGCCTTAAAAACCTTACGAGGCCTATAAAACTTAAGAAAGTGGCTATTCTCACCCGCCCGGAAGTTCTCGCAAGATCAACTCCTCCCCTCTTCTCTCTCTCTCTCTCTGTCTCTTTCTGAATACTGTCTATCGGTGTGGACGATCAAATTGACCAAAACAAAGTTAAAAAATGATGTTAAAACGCAAAAGTAAATTAATTTGGTTGTCTACAAAGATGCTACGGCTATTTAACTTTTCGAATCGAGCCGAACTACGCGGGTCGCATTTTGTTTTGCCCGGGAAATTCTCGCGCTACTCCTCTCTCTCTCTCTCTCTCCACTGCCCACACAAAATTGTACGCTTTTAGTAGGCTACAGCTGTAATGGAACGTTTGTTCACTGCACAGAATTCTACAATTTTTCTGTTATCACAGTGTAGAATTCTGTGGTTTAGGGTGAACGCAAAATTTGGTGAACGCGCACCGGGTGAGAATAGCCACAAGACTCGCCTGCACCGGGTGAGAATAGAGGTGGCCAAAACTTAAACCCTAACCCTTGTCACAATGAGTGCCAGCCCTCTGCGGAACTCCTCCCAAGATTTTTCTTGAAAATCAACTCCGGGGAATTAAAAAAACATAAAAAACAAGACTTACCACCAACAAAAGATCCAAGGAAGACGAATTTTCGCCTGTGCCTTTTCACGAACGCCCACAAACCACCTATCATGATGCTAGCGCAAACAACTTCCTCAAACTGACAGAAATATCATCAAACTTCACCTTATTCAAATATTTCAATACTACGAAAACCTTTTTTCTTAACCTACGGCTATGAACCGTAGTTTAAATAGTGTATCCACTGCTTTCCGTGCGTTTATCGCTATCATGTATTGGATTGCTTGTACTTTCGACGGATGAAATGAGAGTTCAGCAGGGGAGGTCAAAGTTTACCAAATGATACCATTGTTAACTCCCTAAAAGAAAACTCTTCCGCTCGACTGTAAACAAAACTTCCAGTGTTCAATGTTCAAGAGAGAGAGAGAGAGTGCTGAGTGCTGACTGAAGAAGCACTGCATAGATAGAGTCTGCAAGTCAGCTTTGAGAAGTGATTGAGATTCCAATGTAAGTATTTTTGCGCCTCTTTGAACATTAGCAGACCTCGTTGGGTGATGATAAGAAGTTACAACCTCAGAAAGGGGGAGGGGGGGGGGGGTGTAGTCTGTAGGTCAGATACGGAAATAAAATGCCAACAAAAAGGGGGGTGCCCCCCCCCCCCCCCCCCTTGCTAAAGTCACAAAAATAAAAAAAAAATTTTTGGTCTAAATTAAAAAGGCCCGGGTTCGGAAAGGGGGCCTCCAAACTTTCATTTTTACACTTTTTGTTTGGG
>NW_004797415.1:1297445-1303204 GCF_000002075.1 Aplysia californica
GCATGCATCTGGACTTTGCAAAAATACTGGAGGAAAACGGCCAGTTTAACGAAGCTCCTGACGTAAGGAGTTAATACTTAAGTCACTTAAGATAATGTTTAAAATATCTGAATACGATTGTGAATATCCAGTGGCTGTGGATGAACCAAAATTTGAAATTTGCTCACGTTTGCACCCACGTTGTTGTTATGTGTCAATAAAAGAAATCAAAGAGAGGGAGGGAGAGAAAGAGAGAGGGAAAGAGAGAGGGAAAGAGAGAAAAGAGAGAGAGAGTGTCTGTGTGAGTGTGTGTCTGTGTGTGTTTGTGTGTGAGTGTGAAAAACAGACAGAAAGGAAGTGAGAAAGAAAGAAAGTAAGAAGGAGCGGAAGAGAGAGAGGGAGACAAAGTGTGAGTATGTGTGTGTTTGTGTGTGTGTGTGTGACGTGTGTGTGTGTGTGTGTTCGTGAGTGTGTGTGTTTTAGAGAGAGAGAGAGAGAGATGGGGGGGGGGGGGGGGGGTTCGTGAAAGAAAGAGAGAGATGAACAAATTTACACAAAGGGAATGTTTTGGACAAAAATGAGTAGTATAATAGTGTGTGTGCTCAGGCACATTCTGCGGGCAGACCTGGGTACATTTTTAAGCTTTGCGACCTAAAATAAATAGGCCCCTAAGCCCCATTTAATGACGCTCGTAAACGCCGAAAATTTACTCACTTTTGCATGAGAGAACATGCCTGAGCACGCACTCAGTCTTGATAGCGCGCAAGACGCAAGATCAACTCACATTCAGTGACAATAACAATAACATGAAAAGAAATGAAAAAGAAGACAGCTTGGAAAAGGTAGATGAAAAGCAAAGCAAACTATTGTAGAGACTTGACAGAACGTCGGGTTGTGAACTAAGCACAGACGAATTAAAGTTTATTTTGCAAGCGCATTACGTATAATATTATACGCCTGTCCACATTAATAATAAAACAACATTAGTATAACTGGACTACTTTATTTTTGTGCACAGGTGTCGTGAAACTATAGTGAGGTCAAAAATTTGTGGCGCAACTTTTCCTCAATCTCTTTAACGGGAGAATCAATGTCACCCATACTTTGCACTGCAGTTTGAATATAAAAAATTGACTTAACTGAAAAATATTTTTCCACAACAATTGAGGCTCAGTCAAAAAAATGTTCTTCATAAATTTATATAAAATACTAGGCCTATAAATCTCCATCACGCGAAAAATATTTGAATCATTTACAAGTAACTCAAAACAATGCCGCTAGACTGATAACTTAACTTTACTTTACTTTACTTTTTTCTTCCACTTGTACCGGGGGGTGTCGCGGGGAGACACAGGCGTCTGTCTGCAGCAAGGCGTGTGGCCTGTAGGAGGGACATCCCGTGAGCTCTGAAGGTGTCTGCCACAGATTCACTCCATCGTCGCCTTGGTCTTCCTCTGGCTCTCCATCCAGAATATTTAGTGTTGTATACTCTCAGAGCTGGATGGTTTAAGGGCATCCGCATGAGGTGTCCAAACCACTTGACCTTTTGTTTTTCAATGTGTGGTAGGACTGGTGTTGCTCCCACGGGGTCCCTTATGACTTCATTTTTAATTTTGTCTCTTCTTGTTTTGTTGACCGCTCTTCTTAAGCATTTAATCTCGCATGTGACCAGTTTCCACTCCAGGGCTTTTGTTAGGGACCATGTCTGGCACTGATATGTGAGCGTTGGAAGGACAATGGCGTTGATGAGCTTCATCTTGGTGCTCATGGGGATATTGGGATATTTCAGGAGAGGGCCGAGTTGATAGCTGACTGCGTTGGCTCTCTGGCATCTAGTCTCTATTTCTCTATCTAATTTTCCATTTTCTGTGAAAATGCTGCCCAAGTATTTGAATTCTCTGCTTTGTTTTAGTTGGGATCCATTGATGTTGATATCCACTTTGTGTGGTCTCCTGCTTATTGTCATGACTTCGGTCTTGCTAATACTGATCTTCATGTCGTATTTTTCGCAGCTCGCATTTAGTTGGTTCATATGCTACTGTAGCTGGGTCTTGTTGTTCATCATTGCCAGGTCGTCTGCAAGCATGAGTTCGTTGAGTGCCTCTGGGTCTGGATTGGCCTCCTTTGTAATCTGGTCCATGTAGATCACAAAGAGCAGAGGGGAGAGATTGCAGCCCTGTCCGACTCCGGATGTTACTGGAAACCAGTCCGGTGTTCCACTGGTAGTTCGGACTGCATTTCTGCTGTTGGCATAGATAGCCCTGATGTTGTCTAGCAGTTGTCCCTTGATGTCGTACTGATCTAAGATCTTCCATAGCTTGTTTCTATTTACTCGATCAAAGGCTTTTTTATTGATCCACAAATACGAGATGGAGATCTTTGTCGTATTCCAAAGCCCTCTCTCACACAGTTGTCGGAGTGCGAAGATTGCATCAGTGCACCCTCTTCCTTTTCTAAAACCAAACTGGGCTTCACTGAGAAGATGTTCGGCTTTTGCGCGAGTGCGTCGCTATAGGATCTTTGCATACATTTTCCCCGCATGGCTGAGAAGAGATATGCCTCCATAGGTGTTGCAGTCTTTCTTGCTGCCCCTTTTCTTCCGTTTTGGCACCACTATCACATTTTGCCAGTCTGCTGGTACTTTTCTTTCTTTCCATGCTTTCTGGAAGATGATTGTAAGCCAATGTATTCCGGTTTCGCCGCATGCAAGGATAGCTTCGGTTGTGATGCCATCTTCTACAGCTGCCTTGTTCTTTGGACTAGTCTTCAGTACTTCTCTCACTTCACTCTCCAGGATGGTTGGTTCTGAGTGCTCTAGGTAGTTGGCGGTGAAGGGGCACTGTGTGTTTTGTGCCTGTACTCCTGATGGGTTTAGTAGTTCTTGAAAATATTCTTCCCATCTCTTTATTATTTCTTTCTCTTTGTGTAGAGCTTCTCCATTAGTATCGTTGATGACAGTGGTGGGTACATAGGGTTCGTCTCTCACTCTCATTGTCTTTACCTTCTTGTAGAACTCTCTTGGTGAGGTCTTGCAGGTTTCACTTAGTTTTTCGCCATACTGGGTCCATGACTTTTCTTTTGATGTTATAACGACTTTCTTGCTGTTACTTCTTGCAAGTCTATATTTAATGTAGTCCTCTTCGTTTTTTGACTTGACCCATACATTATACAGTCTCTTTTTTTTCCTTGATAGCATCCTTAACTTCTTCTTTCCACTAGGCTGTTGCTTTTCTGTGTTTTCCTCTTGTTTTCTTGGTACCACAGACTTCTTTCATAGTGTCCAGGAGAGTTGTTTTGAAGATATCCCAAGCTTCCTCTACAGTTAGTATAGTAGAGTTGATAGAGCCTAGCTTTTCATTTAGCGTGCTTCTGATCTGAGCCTGCACCTGATCATCTCCAAGTTTGTGCATATTTAGTCTCTTTTGCTGTCTTTTATTTTGCTTTTTTGGTTTTCTTTCTTTCTTGGTGGTCAACCCAGGTCACCCCGAAACGTTGCTGGCCAACGGGGCTCTGGTGACACTGCGACTGGCTTAGCAGGCCGGCTGTAGATATTAATATTTCTCAAGAAAATATAAGGAGACTGATAACAAAATCTAAAAAACGAGACCATGTCACTACATTATTAAAAGAACTGCATTGGCTCCCTGTAAAAGAAAGAATAATATTTAAAATCTGCGTCATGTGTTTCAAATGTGTAAATAAAACTGCTCCTTTTTATCTACAAGAAGTTATCAGTATATATAAGCCAGGGAGAAACCTAAGATCATCAAACGATAACACCCTACTTGTGACACCTGTAAAATCATACAAATCATATGGAGAGAGATCTTTCTCATATCTTGGTCCATTTTTATGTGGAACAGATTGCCCATGAAACTAAGACAAATAAAAACACTTGATAGCTTCAAAAGACATCTTAAACATTTCTTTTCCTACAGGCCTAAAGCTTTTAACGTTATTTTTCATTATAGTTGTTCTGTTCCTATGTCTTGATGAAAATAATCTGTGTGTGTGTGTGTGTGTGTGTGTGTGTGTGTGTGTGTGTGTGTGTGTGTGCATTAATATATATTGCATGAGAAGAAAGGAAGTAGTAAGAAAGGTTTTGAAAAATGGGTATTCCACATGTAAAGCGCATTGAGCTACTTTTTTGGAAATGCGCTATATAAATGTTATATATTATTATTATTATTATTTTGCATAAGCATATGGCCTACGTTATAGCTCGCCAATGACACTTTTTAGTGGCAAAACTTCATACAAAAATGTTTTTATAATGAACGCATTCTTTTTACACTAAAGGTTTCCTAAACATACGTTCAATAAGCATGCATGCTATTGCGATTGGAAAAAAATGACAGACTTGCTTTTAAAAGCGATATTGCCTGAGCTGTTAAATTTTTAAAATTTGTAGAAACAATGGACTGGGATTTTTTAATTAGTACTTATTAAGGAATTTTCTAAAATGCAGTGTGCAGGAGTTTGAAAAAATATTCACCTGTTAAGACAAATTGATATAAATCACTGTGCAAAAGTTGGAGAATCTATGTTCGATAGGTAAGGAGATATTTCACAATAAGTTGCGCCGTGCATTTTTGACCGCACTATAGGCATAAGTTGGTATACTATGAATTTAATATGTACTCTTAACTCATATTTCACGCAAGGCGTTACATGATTAATGATCTCTTCTCAATCTAATAGCATAATTATTTTATACCCTGCCAACCCCATCGTTCGCCCCCACTCTTTCCACCTCCCTCTCTCTCTCTCTCTCTCTCTCTCTCTCTCTCTCTCTCTCTCTCTCTCTCTCTCTCTCTCTCTCTTTCTCTTTCTCTCTCTCCCTCCCTCTCTCTCTCTCTCTCTCTCTCTCTCTCTCTCTCTCTCTCTCTCTCTCTCTCTCTCTCTCTCTCTCTCTCTCTCTCTCTCTCTCTCTCTCTCTCTCTCTCTCTCTCTCTCCCTCCCCCTCTTTGATTTCTTTTATTGACACATAACAACAACGTGGGTGCAGACGTGAGCAAATTTCAAATTCTGGTTCACCCACAGCCACTGGATACCTCACAATCGTATTCAGACATTTTAAACATTCTCCCAGTAATAACTCCTTACGTCAGGAGCTTCGTTAAACTGGCCGTTTTCCTCCTGTATTTTTGCAAAGTCCAGATGCATGCACATCTGCGTAGGTCCCGTAACACCACGCCTAAGCGCAGGTAGAACGTACGGTCCCCTAGCGCCAAACACTATGGGGGCATACGGTCCCCTAACAATAGCCTTTTTGCTTCATCAATACTTTTTAATGAGTACTCTCAGTGCAATGAGTAAAGGTGGCCATAGACTAGATCTAGATTTTAATTTCGCTTCACATGGCATGATCATAAAATTAAATTGTCATTGACTGGCAATATAATTACGAAGTGACTATTTCTCCGAGCGTTCGGAGAGATAGTGTCGATCTTTATTTCTCCGAACGGTTTCCGGCTTCCGGTCTCGTGAATTTTTGCCTATTTGCGAGAGTTCGGCGCCAACTTTCATTCTGCCATTCTGCAAGGTCTGGGAAGGAGCAAATTTTTGGGTCTAGAATCTAGATCTATTTCAATTTTCAAGAGCTAGTCTAGAGATTTTTAGATGAGTGTAAAAATGTGAAAAAGAAAGGTTTCACAACAGAATGAAATCAAAATTAGAACAGCTCATAAACAACCACAAAAATTAACAAATAAGGGCGTGTGTCCACCTGTCCGAAAAAGATTGGCTGTTTTAACCCTAAATGTGCGTAATTTTTAAAA